>NC_052394.1:4481525-4786158 GCF_009389715.1 Phoenix dactylifera | reverse complement strand
CATCGGTTTGGTTTTCAATGCATACGGAAAAAAAAAAGTATAAATTATCTTTGATCATGATAAGAGAGGTTTGACCTAAGATAAGTGTAGGAAGATTAACAATGGCATACCGGTTATACCATGTTCAGATATTATTTAAACGACTTGGAAGTACAAACTTGATATGGGTTGTGATATGATCGTACTTTTGGTGTTGCTACTAATTATTAGAGTGTGATTTATACATGCATCTTCCGTATCATTGGAGTGGGCTAAGAAAGATTTTTCGTAGTATTAGTGCAGAATGTTTTCGAGGTTAAATCTGTATGGGGATTATATTTGGAATTGACATGTTTGAATATTGTAAATCGGCATATTTCTATTAGTGGATTAAATTCTTAAGGCCATATAGTATGCAAATTGGTGGAGTATTCTAATTATTTGAATTTGTATATTTGGATTGGGCTTCTGAATTTTTCTTATAATTGTTGGAGATGATTGGATGTGTTAACTTGAACTCAAGTCTAGGTTTCTGATCTAACCAGAAATTTTTGTCATTGTAAAATACAATATTGAGTAGAGATTTCGATTTTGAGATGCTTATATGAGTTATCACATGTAGCATTGATGTTAAACATTAAGAATCTTAGTGAAGAAAGATTTGGAGGATAATGGAGTTAATTCTATTCATAGTAATATTGGCTCAACAGTTCTAACCCATTGAGTTTGAGGTAAATTCTGTTGGAAGGAAAATCAATGTAGATTTTCTAATTAAATTGCAAAGAGAATACAAGAATTACCCCCTTTAAATTAAATCTAGATATTTTGGATTCTAAAAAGGTTGTGGAGATTGTGACCTTAAACTTGATTAATGGCTTGAGGGTTAGTTATGGTTAGTATCTTCTACATAAATTTCAATTAAAGTTTTGAAATCTGGATTTTCTTATTCCTAGTGCAAAGTGATATTTTGGTCATAAATCATTTAGAGACCTTAGAGTATTTAATGGATTAAATCAGAGTGCACAGCGGAAGTGTGGTGGTTTGAGTTATTTTGAAATTGGTTAAGGACATTAATATTTGATGTAAAAGGTATTATGATGGAACACTTGAGTTAGTTTCTAGTAGAGGAGAATGGTGTTGATTCTATGGATGATCTAGAGGTAGCTATGTAACTTTCACCAATGGGTTCTTCTTTTGTTGACAACCTTTGGAAGAAACTTGGGCATGTTAAATTTAGTGTTAACGGTTGATGATTCCTTGGTTGGTTTTAGACTTGTAATGTTTTAACATGAATCTCCTACTCCTAGCTCCGACATTGTTAATCTACCAATTTGAAAAGTTTTGAGGTTTTCCTAAAACAAAGGTTGATCATTAAATCATGAGCGAATTTAAGAGAAGAAGGAGGATTATAGATTATGAAGAGCATTTGATGCTAAAGCCTTCTCTTATTTATGTTTAGCCGATTATGATCTCTATGTAGAATCAAGAGAAATTAATTTCTTTGGGATATAATTATGGCATTTTAATCCAAGGTTGGGAGTTTGGAATTCTTCTGAAGGAGATCAAAAGAACTTACTACATGTGATAAATAGAAAGGATCAAGTTTTGAGATGCTGTGATTTTTGTATGTCAAAATCTTGTGAGTAAGTACTCCGAGAGGGAGACCATTTGAGATCTCAGGGATGATATAACGGATGCATATTTTTAAAGTTTGAGGCTTTAAGTAAGTTAATTTCGAGGACGAAATTTTTTTAAGGGGAAGAGTATGTAATACCCCTAAAAAAAAAAAAAAAAAAGAGAAAAAAAAAAAGGAAAGAGAGATGGGCCGGCCCGAAAAGACCGGGCCCATCCCTCTTTTTACGATCGTGCCCTAGGCACGATCGTGGATGAAGAGAGGAGAATGGGAGAGGGGGGCGGCGGCGTTGGAGGGGATCGTCGGAGAGGAGATGGGCGCCGAGGTCCGGCCGGCCGCGGAGGAAGACCACTTTCCTTCAGTGAAGAGACCTTGGAGCCGTGCGCATTAATCCGAGCTGCTCGCGGACTTTCTCCACCGAGTCCTCGCCGGAAAAGTCGCCGGAACACCCCGTCGGACCGAGGTAAGTGTGGCTCCTCTCCTTGCATGTCATTTGCTAGATTTAGGGCTGCTTTGGTTAGGGATTTGCCCGGTGAATCGTCGGAGAAGAGCCCGAAACAGGGTACCCCTGTTTCGGCCTCTTCTTTCCGGTTTTTGGCCGCCGCCGGCCGCCGGGATGGGCCGGGATCCATGGCATTGGGGGTCGGTCGGGTCTGTGTGAGGGTCGGAGAGGGTTTTCTATGATTTATTTGAAGATGGGGATGGTGGACCGAGGGCTTCCTCTTGTGGTTTCACCCTCTTCTTCTCTCCCTCTTGTCGGTTCGCTGCCGGCCGGCGACGACGGTGGGACCTGGACACTGTGGCTGCCATCGGGTGGGGGAAGCCAAGCCACCATCACGGTGGTTTTTCCGTGGATGAATGGAGGAAGGGGGAGGGGACCCTGTGTCGGTTTTGGGGGAAGAAGAAGAAGAAGGAGAAGAAACTTCTTCTTCTCTCCCTCTCTTGGTCGGCCACCATCGCCGGCGACTGCAACAGTGGCGGCCGGCGATGGTTCGGCCAGTGGTGATGTCGGGTTGGGGAAGGAGAGGGCACAGCCACCATGGTTGTTGCCCTTGGATCAAAAAGGATTTGAGGGAGGGAGATGTATTCCCAACCATGAAGAGAGAGGGATCATCCCTTTCTTTTGGTCTCTTCACCGGGACCGGCCATCATCGCTGGCGTGGCAGCGGCCATGGCTGGCGACGACATAGACCGGTGGTACAGGGTGGGAGTCGGGCCACCCCGACTGCCCTAGATTTGAGGGATTGAGATGTTTGGGGACCTGGTGATGGACCCCATAGTAGATATGAATTATGGTTTAGAATATTTAAATATTAAATAATTTAGTTGTGATTTATAATTGATGTTGTAGAGGAAGAGTCGGCGGAGCCAGGAGGTTTGATCAGGGGACTCAGCACCCCAGCGCGTAGGTTGTGATTCGGACCGTATTTGAGTCAGTCTACAATTTCTGTAAGGATCCTTGTACGCCAATCCTGCATGATATAATATTTTTATACTTAGATATGTATGATATGCTATAATCCAGATAAATCAAAAATAGTTTTATATTAAATTATATTTTGATCGTGTTGGCTTGTGGTTGATATTATGATCGTATTCTCTTGTGGTTGGTATTATGATGGATGCATGCATGCGCATAACTTACACCTACATAATTGGACTGATGGATGTGGTGCACTAAACTAACTATGTGATATTGGTTGCCCCGTCACGGGCTGGAAACGTGACCGTGGTTAGTTTAAAGCCGGAAATAAATATAAAGGAATTGATGTGTGGATGTAAACTGGATTGTATGAAAAGGGACTTTGGGTTTATCTTGTTATTATGGCAGGCCCCGTCACAGGCTGAAAAATGTGGTACTTTGGTAGGCCTCCTCACAGGCTAGAAATGTGGAACTATAATGTGCAGGCCCCGCCACAGGCTGAAAATGTGATACTTTGGTAGGCCCCCTCACAGGCTAGAAATGTGGAACTATAATGTGCAGGCCCCGCCACAGGCTGAAAATGTGGAACTATAATGTGCAGGCCCCGCCACAGGCTGAAAATGTGATACTTTGGTAGGCCCCATCACAGGCTAGAAATGTGGAACTATAATGTGCAGGCCCTGCCACAGGCTGAAAATGTGATAATTTGGTTGCCCCACCACAGGCTGAGAAATGTGACTGAGATTTGACCCAAAGTCGGAAAGATAATTAATCCGGATCAAGTTAATATAGAATGAAAAGAAAAAGCATTGAAAACATTAATGAAGATTTATGAGCTATCGTATGCTATATCATTCTTGCGTGGTTGGACTTTCATTGATATTTGACGTACATACTCATATTGATTATTTGAGCCTTTTGATAGCCGGTTTATGATTTCATGAAATGTACATCGATTTGTCGTGGTTTTCGAATTCATATTATTATTGTGTTGGTATGGATGTGTAGGGATTCTTACTGGGCTGTAAAGCTCACCCCCTCTTCTTCTTTTTCTTTACCAGAGTTACATGATGCATTGATTTGGACGGGATGGGCGCAGAGTGCGAGTATCCGAGTCATTAGTTAGTTGGTTTGTTTATCTTTCTTTGATGTTGATGAACATTTGAAGATCTTGTAATTGAACTAATTTGTTTATCTGGTGTGGACATGTTGGATTTGTCTATTTGAATTACTAAATTAATTGTGGATTTATTGGAATTTTTGATAATCATAGGCCTTGCATGATCTTTAGGGCACTGCTCTAGGGCTCATGCGGCCGGTCGCGTTTCGGACCCGGATGCTGGGTTCGGAGCGTGACACATATCGTTACTCATGTCTGAAGTTAGAATAGGCCTTCACAATTAGGTTACCTTCCAAGAAAGTAATAAAATTCCATGGAAAAAAATACTCAAATTTTAGCTATATCAGTTGGAAGGGCCTAAAAGAATGCTCGAGAGGGGGCTTATGGTATTTGAACGCGTGGATCATCATCACGTGTGACGTGTCATGATGAACAATGATGAGATCAATGAGGTAAACATTTCATGGTGACCACATTGTGTTCCTGGCTCGCTGTGAGACGCCATCATTGGTTCTCTGAGATTGCCATCGCCGTTGGGACGGGTGGCCAAACCTTCTGAATACTTTTCCAGGTGGTTGGTCGAGGAATTTTTTTATACAACGGATATATACCAGGGTGCAAACCTGGCCCATTCGAAAAGTTGTGGGTCCAGACGGCAGACAGCCGGTCATTATTAACTCCTGCATTGACGAGCTCATGACGTACTCATCATCGGACCCCAACATGTTCCACGTTTGTTTTCTGCTGTAGTGACCGAACGCCTTCCTCTGTTTTCCTCTGTTTTCTTTCAGTTAAATGGTCAGTGACTTTCTCCCCCAACCCCACCCCCCTCGATGCCTTTATGGTGAAGTGAGTAAGAGTGCATGCATACGCAACTGGGCGTAAAGGAATCTCAGTCACAGAATGTGGTCCCTTTTCTATTTGGATTGTTGTAACTTAATCAAAATTCTGCAAGTCGAACTGTATTTGGAGACCTTGACAGTCTTTGTGTTTTGTAGTCAATTTGACCGTAAAATAAATTAATGCAACTAGCAAAGGCTTTATATGCATCTTTACGATGACTTAAGACCAAATGAAAGCAGAGAGATAATTAAATTTGCATTAATAGTACAGCCAGATATAGTTTTAATTTTCATTTATATGCAAACAAAATATTGAGATTTTATGTGACTGAAACTACAAGATTGTTGAACCATGCATTGGAAATATAGTTACAAAATATAGGAGTTGCAATCACGTCACCCCAGCTACATGCATTTCTGAATTTTAAGTATCCAAACAGTGCCTTAATATCATAGGTTTACAAAGATTGGGATACCTTTCAAGTTGCTTTTGTGGTTGTCAAAAAGTAAATTAAAAGAGAACATACATATTTACATAGTTCATTCTACGATCTATATCCTCATGCAAAAGACGATCGAAGGGCTTCATTAGTAGAGAATAGCAGTATAAAAAGTACTTGAATTTCACAAGCACATGAGAAATCTCATAATACAATAGTTGTAATCTCAAAAATCTCAACGGTCTATCCTCTAAATACAAGACACCATAATATATATCTTAGATATACCACTTGGAATATATAATGTACCAAGTTCAGCCAAAAGAATCTTGAGTACAAATGCTTGCATTGAGCATTAAATTTTGTATTAATTCTACTAACTTTCTCCACAAAGATTGGCCAGATCTATATTACAAAACCATGACTAATTTGCAAGGTCAAGAAAATTTTTGAATAGATGCATTTATACTTATGACTTGTTTATTTGGTTAGAAGCCATGACTAATTGACATGCCTGGACATTTACTCCTCACCACAAATGTACAAACAACTTCCATATATAGACTTGCGTGTCTAAGTTAGATTTTCCTTGATTTTTTGTTTCATAAAGTAATGATATGGTAATCAACGTTTATGTAGCAGTTTGCATTCGACATGACAAATTCATAGCTTTGTTTTCCATTTAAATTTCTACTATATATACAATTACCAACATATTAGTGACTACTTAAAATTTTGCCTACCGCCTATCATATGTTACTATGCCATGTTGATCATTATCAAGAGTTAGAATTTGCAGTTTCATGCCTAAGAATTTGTACATTTCTACTCAATAATTAGTTTACTAGATATACTAGATTTTCAACCAGCTTCAGCTACTCCGGGCAGCAAACTTTTTATTAGAGAAGAGCTGATAATTTTACAAAATACCATGACGAACCGCTTGCAAGAAATTCATTGGGTGAGGATTATACTAACACAAACAAGTTCAATTTTTTTTTAAAAAAATAACAAGCGAAAAAAATGATGTTACAAAATTATATGTTTTTTGTCAATGGAAGGCGCTTTTTTTTTTGTGCTATAGCAATTCCCACTGGGCCTCTTTTCCGCTGGAGAGTGTTCGATGCGGGTAGAACATTTTTTATTTATACCCTCTCCATCCGTGGAGAAGTTCCACCAGCATGGCAATCCTTTTCACGTATGAGTATGCTACACCAGCAACCATCTAAGTACCGGCGGATTAGATGTTGACTTCATGGGACAAATTAGACGGAAGATATTCAGTTTCCGTATTTAATCGACGTTCGTGTATTTCGAATTTAGACTACTTCGATAAAATTTTAATCTTGTTTGAACGGTGCTACCATGTCGGTGGGGGTAAGGCTCACATTTTTTAACCATGTGTTCCATAATAGTCCAAGGCTCCATCATATATTCACAGCAGTGTACGCTCATAAGTGTCATACCCATGCTCAATTCGTACAAATTAATAAATAAGATGAGCTGGCTGCAAACGGCGTTTCTTTTCATGTGCTCTGACATGGTTAAAACCTTGCCATCTTTGCCTATTTTGGTCGCTTCTGCCTTCTGATAGTACAATGCGCAAGCACATGGTCCAGCGAAAAAGGTTAAAGAAAATATATATGTCTTTTTCTTTTTAAAACCTTCAGGATCTTCTCGTGTAACACAAACTCTATATGCGTGCCTTATCATAACCTCATCCATCAGTTATCTACACAGGGAAGCTCTCTGCAAGCGTGCCCTATCAGATCTCTCACAGCAATTATCTGCACCTGTTATCCTCCCTCTGATCAAATTATCTACGCGAGAAATTTCTCTGTGCGCGCGCCTTACGATGATCAATTATTTACGCAGCGGAACCCCCATCTCATCGTATGAGAGAAGTTGACCTGCTCCTTAAACTAAGGCTAAGGGCATGGGGGACCTTCTGATCACTGAGCTGTACAAAGCAGAGTGACCTGGTTCCAGGGCCCACCAAGCCACCGTGGTTGAATGCTCATCTGGCATTCGTGGAAAAAAAAAAAGAAAAAATCTTAGTCAGCAATGTACTAATCCGGGACATAATTTTGTCATTTGCGACTTCCTTTTTATGGGGATGTCTAGGTGCAAATGACAAAAAACAAAAAAAAAATCATTTTTAATGTTAATAAAAGTGACCTTATACATTATTTTTACTTGAGAGTATGTTTGGACTTCGATTGACAAGTATATCTCTGCTTGATTTTTTTATATAAATATAATTTTTATATGTACATCAACCAATAATTAATGTATATTGATCGAGCTAAATATATGCATTAATTTTTAAGATGCGGTGAGATCTAGCAAAAGATATCATGGATCCTTTCCATAATAAAAATATATGTAATTTACATCTGCAAATCCAAAGGATACCTTTTTTTTTTGCCCCTTTTTTTTATAACCTTCATATATGACCACAAAAAGTTGTTAAAAAACTTATAATTAACATAGAAAATTTTTAATTACAGAAAAAGAAGAAAAATATGTAAGAGAAATTCATGTTATTTCATTTTAGATTTTTTTAGACCATCGTACCATGCTTTTGTGTCTGGTTATAAGGATATTCTAGTCTATGCATCAATTTATATAATGAATACATCCAATAAATTGGCCTCTATTGAGTATATTACATGTTTATACTTACTTGAGTATACTGGTATAATGGTTTAGTGAAGTTTAATAAAAAAGGTTTTCTAAGGAAAAAAACTTTTTTTAATAAAAAAAGATTTTTCTTCTAAAATTCTCATTAGAGAAATTACATAATTGCATTATAAAAGAGAATGAACTTGTGCTAAAAAGAAAGATGAAAGTGGACATTTTTTATAATTTTTTTGGTAAAAAACTCATCTCCAAGTACCATCTTCCATAAAACCCAAGTAATCACATATAAAAAAATCATTTAAAACATCCCATAAGTTTAATCAAGTCGAGATTGTACTTTCATATTAAAAGAATGATAGATCTTATTTTATGGTGCCAATAATTAAATCGTACTCTGCACAAATCTAAAATTATTCCGAACTTTTCTATCATCCACCTGCACAGCTCTAAAAAAAGGTGAACCAGTCTTTTGTGCGAAAAATAAAATGTGAATCCATCTTAATCACCTTATTTTAACATTTTTTTTTTTTTTTGCAAAAGAAGATAAGTATTTACAAACAAGCGCCACTCATGTCTGCACAGAAAGGACACCAGCGATTTGACAGGTGAGAAGTTCGCCGGAATTAAATCCCCAGCAAGCCAAGTCAAGTCAATTTAAAACAGCAACCAGAGTCTCACGGAACCGGGTGCGGCCGGTCAGTTACTGAACCGGAACTCCCCGTTTCACTAGCCGGCCCCTCCAACGCCGGCCAGAGTTTCTCTGTAAGGAAAAACCTCTCGGCGGCACCGCCGCCATCCTCCGCCTCCACCACCACCAACCCATCACCCAGCCGGCGAACCACCACAATCGTTACCAAATTACCAATCTGCCCCTCCACCACCACTCCTGCGAGCCCCTTCTTCCCTTTTCTCCGAACCACGAGCCCCTCTTTCTTTCCAATATCTTCAGCTCTCGCGAGAATCGCCTCGGCCGGCTCGGCCGAGATGAACCGCTTCCAGTCTGACTGAGGTCCGAACAGACCGGACATATCGAGCCCGGAGGAGAAGGATATTAGATCGAAGGCGTTGAGCGCCCGGTCCGGCTCCTCCGACTTCCAGAACTTTGCGTCCTCCGCCTCCGCCGTCTCCGCCGCGTGGAACTTCGCCAGCGCCGTCCACTCCTCTTCGCCGAGCCCTTTCTTGAACCAGGGGTCGCGAAGGATCACGTCGATGGCGATCCTCCTCTCGGGATTCGGTTCCAGGAGCCGGCCGATTAGCCGCCGGAGCTCCGGCGAGGTCCACCTGGGGCACCGGTACTCCCCGCGGTAGATCTTGCGGTACATCGCCATCAGATTGGGGTCGTTGAACGGCAGATATCCGGCGTTGAGGACGTAGAGGATCACGCCACAGGACCAGACGTCGACCTTGGCGCCGTCGTATCCCTTCTTGTCGAGGATCTCTGGCGCGACGTACGCCGGCGTTCCGCAGAGGGTGTGCAGGAGCCCGTCGCCGCGGATCTGCTCGGGGAGCGCAGAGAGGCCGAAGTCGGAGACCTTGAGATTGCCGGCGTCGTCGAGGAGGAGGTTCTCCGGCTTGAGGTCGCGGTGGAAGACGCCGTTGGAGTGGCAGTAGCCAACGGCGGCGATCAATTGGCGGAAGTAGCGGCGGGAGAGGTCCTCGGGGAGGCGGCCGCGGGCGACTTCTGCGAAGAGCTCGCCGCCGCGGGCGAGCTCGAGGACGAAGTAGATCTTGGAGCGGGAGGCGAGGACCTCGAGGAGGCGGAGGACGTGGGGGTGGTGGAGGCGGCGCATGATGGCAATCTCGCGGACGACGTTGTGGGAGAGGCCGTCCTTGGCGACGCGGCCCTTGGGGATGGCCTTGACGGCCACGCTGTGGCCGGAGCGGAGGTCGCGGGCGAGGTAGACGCGGGCGGAGGCGCCGAAGCCCAGGAGGCGGACCAGCTCGAACCTCCCGAAGAGGACCTTCGCAGCCGGCCGTGGCAGCTCCTTGCTGCCTAATTTCCGCGGTGCGCTGCCACCGGAGTCCGGCATCCTCGCTTCGGGCCCAATCCCGCGGTGTGCCGCTCTGGTGTTTGAGAAATTCCCTTCCCGTTTTCTCAAGAGTGAGCTGCGTGAGACCCCGCGGGGGGGGACGTAATGTGCGGAACGAGAATATTAGCGCAGTATATAAAGAGGAAGACGCTGTCTGGTGGTCCGCGCGGTGTCCTTAACTTAATAAGGACACGCCATTGAGACAAAAATGTTCAAATCGTTGTCCATGGAGTTGAAGCGGAGTATGGAACGGGAGAAGTCCGGCGTGGAGTAGGGGAAACGGGCTCCGGGTTTTGCTTTCGAGTTTCGAGGAATCTGAAGTGTCTTAAATATGTATCAGCTTTTAGTAATATCCTTTTTTTTGCTAAGTATTATTGTTCTTCCGAATTATAAGGGATATCAATTAGCGGGGCCTGTACCTGAAGTTGGAGTGTTCGGATGGTACACGATTGGTGGAGGTGGGCAATGAAATGTCGACGGGTTCGCGTCAGCGACCGTGGTAATAGACGGCTCCTGGTTAGCAAATCTAATTTAGTCCCGTGTTACCAAAAAAAATCAAATCAATAAGCTATTTGACAACTGCGCTGAAATGATTGTTATGCCAAAATATTAGGTCATGTTTCATTTGTTGATAATTTTTTTATTTTATTTGTTTTAATTAAAAAATTTGTTGGCGCCTGGATTTTAGAGCAGTTGAAAGTACATTATAAATAATTGCTTTTTGTTTAATTTAGTTAGAATATTGTATCTCAATAATTTTTTGAAATTTTTATTTATTAAATATTCACGATAAATTCATCGGAACCAATTGGTTTTTGGTTGGCACTAGGAGGCTCATGGTTTTAGTTTCTCTGGATTTTGGCTTATACATGCTAGGGAGTGCCAATCTTAGGCAAGTAGATTGGCCTATGCCTACCGGTCTTGATCCTATATCTTCATTCTTCCTATCAAAAATATCTACATTTTTCTATCTCTATATCCATTCTATTTTATGTTGTATGGTAGATTGAGTATCAAATATAGTATTATCCAACAAAGTCTACTATAAGGATATCAATCCTAGCATAAGATGGCACCAAACCAAACTTATAGTGACATGTATGTCCAAACATATCTAAAAATATAGTCTATCAAAATATTTTATTTATACCATCTATGCTTACTTTTTAAGTTTTGGAAATTTCATTAGTTTTAGTTTAGAACTGGCCTTATAAATGTAGTTTGAATTCACTTTCTATGTGGAATGGTATTCCAAAAAATCTTCTTTTTCTACAAAAAAAATACTTTAACATCATTACAATGTGATTGGTATGATATGTGCAACATGTGATGCCTCCTTTGATGGCACAATTAAGAGCATGTAGTCAAGATACAATTCGTTATAATCTATCATAGTTTGTGATTTGGCTCCTGTCTAGGAGCATTAGCAACCGACAATGGCTATAGGTAATATCTTATCTTTCACTTAGCTCTGTAAATATATTTTAAATACATCAAATTAATTTGTGGCTTTTCTTTCAATTCAATTAAAAAAATCAAAATTTTTTTCAGCCCGAAAAGAGAGAGCGAGAGAGAGAAGAGAGTGACTTTGAATCATTTTGTAGAACAACTTGGAACAAAGATGAGGAAACCTAGCTTGGAACCAGAACCACTTGCAGCATCCGGTGAGATGCATTTTTTTTTTTTGCAAGACAAAAAGAGGAATGGGGAGGAAGGGACAAGCCCACCCCCGCATAGCAGCCTTCACCCCGTCAGTAGAATGTTCGATGCGGGCAGAAATGATCGTGTGTTGGGCATTCTGACTAATTTTACTTATATCATTCCCATCTGTGGATCCGGTTCGGTTATTCCTCTGGGCTCCAGCACGAATACCACGTGTGAGTACATCACACCTGGCGCCACCGAAGCTACTAATAGAGCAATTTAATTGACGTCCGTGCGTTTCGAACTCAGAACCACTTGATTGAAAGTAAAACCACATTTCTATTGAGCTACCACCTCAGTGGCGTGGGAGGCAGCTTTGGAGCCGGTCAAAAACTATCTGGCACGTTCTTCAAAGCCAGTCGGTCGGCGATGCTTCGCCGTTGTTTCCTAAACGGATAACTGGAGCCCGGGAACACCTCGCAACATATCGGACGGCCGACAGCCAGGGAATCCTATCGCGTGATGTAATTGTCAGAGGAAAGAACGGACACGCGTGGCCCGAAGCGGCCGTTGATATCTCCCTGGACGGTTGATACGCTCCCCTCTTTATCATGAAAAGATATCAAATCTGACCGTACGTCCCGTGGGGCCCCTCCGGGGGGGTGGGGGTTGGTGTGGCGCGGCCCTGCGGCGAGGACCCGGTTGGCGGACCGCACACCGACTAAGATTCCGCTACTGGCGGGACACGTGGATAGAAGTGGACACGACAAAGAGCCAGGAGCGCTGTACGGCGGGAGATGGCTTCTCGCCCACTAAACCAGTTAGGTGGTCCGTTGGATTTGTATAAGCAATCCTGCAAACAGCCAATATCTTTTCTTTGCACGGCTATCCACGTGTAGCCGTTCCAATACATACGGATACGGTCGCGCTACTTAGTATTGTATGTGTTTGCTTTGTAATTATTTCAAAGATTAGTTATATTGCATTGAATGTGCTAAAAGTTCTAGATTTAGGATGATAATTGAATTTTAGTTTTTTGAGAAAAGAAGATTATAATGAGTGAAAGGTGGTGTATTGCCAAACTGATGAAGTTGAAAAATTTTTACGAGTAGTGTTTGGGTTGGGATGAACAGGGAGGTTAGAATCATTGGATAGGAAGATCGCTAAATAATTCTAGCAGCAATAAGCCTACTATTGAAAAAACATGTGCTGAGGTCAAAAATTTTCGGATCGTACAGTGGATAATACTAGCATACAAAAATGAAAATTTGAAAAGTAGAAAAATATTTTTGCTACTATAGAGTGGAAGAAATATTCTAAAGTTTTCTAAAAATCACTTCAAATATGCAGAATTAGTGTTGCAAAAGGATACATAGAACTCAATATATTTGGAAGACGTCTAAAGCATAAATATAAGCTGCATACTTTAAATTATTATGGTTGGTACTTGCAGGTCGAATACACGGACAATATATAAGAGTAGAGATAGGAGATAATAAGAATACAATGAACAATAATAATTTGGGCTAGTGCTTGTTGAGAATTATAGCCTTTGGATTTGCTTAGTTCAAAAGAATTTAAATTGATTTACTTGTTGGATAGTCTACAAGATAATTGCAAAGGTCCTATCGTCTAGGTTGGCTCAGCTAATACCTCTTCTGGTTGATGATAAAAGATCGCTATATCTTGAAAAAAAACTTAGTGCTCATATGGAGTTGTGAATTTCTAAAAGAGGACCATATATAAAGAAATTCTTTGCAAATTGGACTTTGAAAAAGCTTTTGATAGATTGAACTAAAAAATTTTATTTGATCTAATGGAGACTAGGAGGTTTCGTACGATGTGGGTGTTGTGGTTCAAAGACTTGCTCACCTCTTCTTCAATAGCTATGTTAACGAATGGTAAACTGGAAAATGCATCAAATGTAGGAGGCCTTCGATAGGAGGATCCATTGTCTCTAGGTTTATTGATTTTAGCGGTGGAATACTTAAGTTGGCAAATCCCAATGGCTTGATTTTTGATTTAATATATGCTTGATGGACTCCAAGGAGGAATAAGGAATCTTCGTTTTGCAGATAACAGCCCACTCTTCTTTTCTAGTAATCAAGCTCCGCTCTTGGCCGTCAAACTTGTTCTGAGTTGATATGAATGGGCAAATGGTTTAAAGATTAATTTTCATAAATGAACACTTTAATTTGGAGATGCTCAGCACTAGAGAAAGCAAAGATCTTCATGTTGGAGGTATCAAAAACCATGTTCATACCATTGATTTGCTTCGTAGGAAAGATTGGCATGGTTTTTCTACTTGCTCATTTTTTTCGGCTCTGCTGCTCAAACCGGGGTGCATATCCTTTACTGCAATTTTGGCTAAATTATCTGATTGGAAGTGAAGGCTGCATTGGGTGTTAAAGGCCATCAACCAGCTGCGACTTTCTTGTGGTTTTTGTGTAGGGAAAAAGCATGTAAATAAAAGTGTGAGATTTGCTTGGGATCAGTTGGCACTATCGATCAGTTTGCTGGAATATTTGAAACCAAAGGAACCATGAATTTTCTGCAACAAAAATGTGGAGTAATGCCACTAATAAAAAGGGTGCTGAAGGATTTTCCACTGGGGTTCACTGTGCTCTCCCAGGACCTAAAACGCTCATATCGAGCTCCTCTCAAGACTAAGAAGCTTCTTTTTGATATTGCTTGCGCCTGGCTATGGATAGCTGGTCTAGGTTTTGGGGCCCTTCCTTTGTTTCTTCTTGTGTGCTTCTTTATTTATTTATTTATTTTTTTACGATTCTCTTTTTGTTGTTTTATATTTACTACTAAAATTTTAAGTTTCAGCGGGATGAAGAACGTCTTGGCCATCCTATCTTGCTCCCAAGAAGATAAGATCATCATTTGAAAAGACTTCGAAACCCACTGGTTTAGAGAAAAAAGACGAAAGATGCAAGAAAGAAATTAAGGAAAGAAGAAGAAAATAAAATAAAAAAAAGAAAAGGAAGGAGATAAGGAGGAAAAAAGGAAAGAAAAAAAGTAGAAAAGAAAGAAAATAAGAAAGGAAAAAAGTAAAAAATGGAGAAAGAAAGAGAATGAAAGAAGGAAAAGATTAGAAAAAGAATGAAATGAAGAAAAGACGGAAGAACAGAAGAACAAAAGAAAGGAAATGAGAGGAAAAAACAAGGAAAGACAAAAGAAAGGAAAGAGAAGAAACAAAAAAGAGACAAGATAAAGGAAAGAAAAAAACAAAGAAAAGCAAAAAGGAAGAGATGCTTGATGGGGATGACCTTGCATCACGACAGATTGCTCTAGAGAGACGACTCATGGAAAAATTAGTGCGCACCTATTTCATAAGATTTAAAATTTTGATTTCAATAATATGCTTGGTAGGTGGTGTTTCTGTCTCTCCTCACTTTCTCCTTCTCTCGCTCTTAAATTATAGCAACAACATGCAATTATGAAGCAGTGGGCCAACCATGGGTCATCTTTCCAAATCATGGAGCCTTGCAACATTATCTCCCTTACGGGACATATTGTATTCCTACAGCAAATCCTTAAAATCACTCTTCCCCAAGCTTTCTTGTAGTTTACGTCCTAACAGACGTTGTCCTTTGCCAACTAAACAATATGAAAGACAACCAATTTATTGAATTATTTACCACTTCTAAAAAGGGCAAGTAAATTTGTTGATCATAGAATGAGTAAGGCCATAAATAGGTCAAGTTGACCCGGGACCTGACCCGATCTGGTTAGACCCAATCCGAACCATTTTAAAGGATCCGTGGGGCGAGTTGAGTTCTAAAATTAGACCCGTTTTATTTTTGGGGCATGGACTGAGTTTTCTAAATTCGAACCCAACCCGATCGAACCTGTTAAACTATTTGAGCCCGCGAGTCATAGGAGAGCAGGCCCAACTGCCGAGCTGGTTACTTGCAACATGGAAAATAGTGATACATGCTACTATACTCTTAAAATCATTATCAACGAGGCATGTGTTTGACTTCCATTGCTATGAGCTAAAATTCAGGAGAAGAAAATAACTTACACCCTATAACTGAGAAGATGTTTTAACAATGAGAGCCTATTTTTCCCAAGAGAAGTGCACTCTTTAGGAGGTAGCAGCATCACGATGCTACCCCGCTTATTTAAATCGAACCATATTGGAATTTACTTACTTTGATAAGAAAATATATACAAATCAACCATTAGAATTGCTAGAATCGTAAACCTAGGTGGTTGACATCTCCACACCACCTCTGAATGGCATAGATCATAGCATTTCCATGGGGTTTCCCATCTCATATCGTCAAGCAATTTTTCTTTTAATGCAACTAATAACTGTATGACACCATTGATGTCCCATGTTCTCATGTCGGCAACTAATAATTTTAAGCACTAACTAGATTAGATTCCTTTCATGTACCGTTTTTCGATGGCTATTTTCCAAGGGAGAAACTATAGTCTTCTGGTCATGAATTTGGAAACCATCCATGATCATCACGAAAATGGAAACACTATACATTCGAGGTCACATCACAAAAGAATGACAACTCACTTGTAGGAGGGATGGAGGGACCTGGTCGTGGATGGTCATTAAAGTTGATGCTGAAATAATGGAGAAGAGAAAGGGTGCTAAAGCGTCGAGAAGAGTTAAGATGAGCAAGCCTAAGTTAAGATGGATGGAGGAAGAACGCTTGATAAAATAAAGTATATGAAAGATATGATGTGATTCCATCTAAGAAGAGAAAGGAAGTGCCTAAAGCTGGGAACAACCTGGGAAGGGAACGAAATGGCCAAGCTATTGATTTTGGCAAAATAAATATTTGTGTTATAAGCAAAGTCATTAGAGTATTGACTTATATACTTACTCGGATCCGATCTGAACCCGATCTGGACCCAACTCTAATCCAAATTTTTTGGGTTGGGACCTGGTTATACTTGGATCCGACCCGACCCGAATGATCCGTTAGATCAAAAATTGTAGCTGTGAATCCGATCCGATCCGATCTTCTATTGAGACCTTGGTTAGTAATTTCCATCATGAGAAGGGCAAAGATCATTTAGTCTATATCCCTATGTCTCTACATTTTTAATGTTTATTTTATCTGTAATCGACTTTTTTTCATCTTCAAAATCAGACATGCGTGCTTATTAATTAATTAATTCCTTGGAACATGGACTTTGTTCTCTTTATCAACACAACAAAATGATCCTCTTGCCATATGAAATAGAAGATAAAAGGAGGAAAGGATCGACCAAGGTTCATGGCCATGTTTATTGGAGGGGACAAGGATCCTGTTCTATGCTTTTACTGCATATTTCTCGCTTTCTTCGTTGGCCCATGCTTTCCAACTTCCATGACAAAGGTGCAGGTCTCATGCATACATGGCAGAACTAGTTTCTAAATCGATTAAAATACTGGCTAAAAACAACGGTGGTGTGATGCATGCAGGTGGCGAATATTCTGGCGACGTTGCACGCAGTGCATGGGCGTGGCGCGCAGCGGGAATAAATTAATGCTTGCCCTTATCATTGGATTCATCTCACGTCATCCTTTTATCGTTTCTCTCCTTTCTTCTTGAGCCCGTTAATCGTGGTAGTTACGTGTCCATTTCCCATACATTTAGTTTAAATGAATCATTGAGATGTCGCAGTAACTCTATTCCACGTCATCTGGCCCTCGGGCGGCCAGCATCTCATTTGATGATTTAAACGTTTTAATAATTATCTGATTAATTAATTAATTAATTAATTGAGCACATTATTGTTCCACCTTTTAAGACTTTGAGCTATTGCTTGAGATGTGATTTGTGCAACGCTAGACCTACCATTGGAGGAAAAAGGGTGAGCTAATCACTTTAATAGTTTTTGCAAGGCCTATGATAACAAAAAGTAAATGTAAATGAAAGCTCTATTATTACTGTCAATTATATTGTATGACCTCTATTATATATATATATATATAAGGACCCCTTGGGGTGCTTGGAATCTGCATCGACCAATTAGAAAAGACTTCTTTAAATCTAGATGATTCTTTTAATATATTCAAGAAAGTGCTGGACTTGTGTATGCTATAAGAAAAAATAAATCACTTAATTATATATGATCACAGGCTCGGACAAAAGGGTAATAATGCATTTAATTGATGTTGTGTATTGCCATAAAAAAACGTAAATCAGGTGTGTCCCTTAGGAGGTGTCTAATTTTAAATACATGCCAATCCTCATGGTCTGCCTTGATCATATAGAAAAGTCTTCTTTAAATGCATTTTTAGATAATTTTTTGATGCATTCAAGAAAATATTAGCTCCTGTAGGCCTAACATTATGTACAACTACAGGTTTAGAGACAAAGAGTTATAATACACTTAACTGTGTACAATGCATTAACAAACCAAATATTGCTTTCAAATTATATGGGAACTCTCCTGAATCTTTTTGGCTGGGGATGCAATTTTCTATGATCGGAAATTTATTAACCCTCAGGACATGGTTATGCTAAATCAAAATTAGAAAAACAAGAGAGGAGAAGTCATATGTTGGAGAAGAAATTGAAGGAAAGATGGAGAGATGATGCAAGAACTTTCTTTTCCTAATCACAAACTATGTCATCGATCATATTACATCTTTTAACAAGTTTTAACTTTTTTAGAACAATGAATCATAATCAAATTAATTAAGACTTCTTGTGCAAGTACAGTCAGATAATATCAACAAAAACAGTGATGACATTCTGATTCAAGAATTTACTAGCCAGCCACAAACTCCTATTTGAATACTTTCAAACGAAATAAAATTCCATAAATATGTAAACTAAAATACTTAATTAACAATGACCTAAAAATCTGATTCACACCATGAATGCTTGGTTGGTGAGGCTTCTCAAATTACAACCAGCAGATACAGACAGCAATATCACAACGTAATTGATGTAAAACTAAAAGATTTTTAAGATAACATATTAGTTACTAAATATAATGAACCCACGTTCCATTGAGTGAATTCAAAATTCCATATTGAAATAACCAAGGCTGCTTTTGATTCGAGCACAAGGTAGATTTGAGGCTTGGGATAAACTTTATGCCTATATATACCCAAAAAAAAAGAGAAAAAGTGCCCCCAAAACATCTGAGAAGAAGGTCCAGGAAGAGTTATGCCGGCCAAACTTGCTTATAACAGGTAAAACTTTTTCAAAGAAAAATTATCATAAACTATTTCTTGGCATGAAAAAAACATTTTTATGGATTACAAAAAATATCATCTAAAAGGTATTCCAAAAAGGTGCCTTTTGCTTTTCGAAAAATGGAGCCAAATAGAAACTGGGATAGCTCGTGATGAAAATATTCTCACTAGGCATGATTGTAACTATTTTTATTTTTTTATTCCCAAAACAAACACACCTAAATGAGCTAAAAGTTACATATATAATTTCTGTGAATATCCTAAACTGCTTTTCGTCCGCGCCAGACATTCGTTTCTTTCCCTGTGAGTAGAAAGAGACATCAAAGCATCTGTCGACCGTGCCTTCCATGTTATCGTCTTTGTTTCTTTCTTTCCACATGGCATGGCAAGAAGTTGGCAGCTAGTATTTGATAGATTCCATGGGTCTTTTTATGGACATCGCCACCTCTTTTGGAATCCGGACTAATGTAGCGTGTTGTCTGCAGCAAGGCAGTTGATTCAATTTTTGCTCCAGTAAATGTCACTGGCCTTTTGTCATAGCTCATATCTGAGTATTGCTGGACTTCAAAAGTTGGGCCACAGCTTTGTTTTAAAAGTATCTACAAAGTTTGATTCTAAAAATAAATTTTCAAAGCTCCAAGCCTCTGATGTTATGCTAATTATCGTGCCGAGGTGCCTAAGAAGCGCCAAGATGTGTTCATCACAAGAGCATTGGCATCAATGTGTTACATTTTGCATGGCTGGTGTTAATTTTGGACCATTGGAAGGTCTGATGAGCTTCGAAAAAACTCCCAGGTTTGATGGTGTCTAAAGAGCAAGAAACCGGTCCCGCCCCAACTTTGAGCTTTGTTTTTTTAATTAATTGTGTCGATATCAGCCTTCGTGAGAAATCCAGAGGTGGATCAACAGCTTACGAGCGTGACAGGTAATGAAAGCGATGAAGGATGAAGTAATTCTTGTTGAATTATTGCGATATTTGGCATTTTGCTAACAATGCAGAAAAATATACGGAGAAATCGATTCGTTCCTCGAAGTTTATTTTCATCCTATCCAGCTTCGCAGCGTCAGAGTTGAATTTTTTCGAGGAACCGCGATTATCCATACGGGCGTGTCTATATATTAGATAAATTTTAGGTAGATCCAAAAAATTCAAATAACATATTTCGGTTAACTTTTTTAAATAAGATTATAAATTATGATAAATTATATCAGGGTGGATCTCGTCTATAACCTATATGGATTAGGAAACACTGCTATATAGATTTATGAAGACTGATCACGAATTGATCATGATGTTTATGATTAGATTTAAATAGATTTGGACCCTTAGCCAGACGAGGATGCTAGAACTTAAACAGAAAAATATGCAAGAATTCGAGCGCCATAGTCAATTAAAGAATGAATTGCCGCTATCAAACCACAAGCCTACATGGAATATATGATACGATCGAAAGGGTTCTCTTGTGGCGTAAGGACCCGGTCAGCACGTTACCAGCAGGAACTTCTCCATTGGCATCTTTATCTTGACCAAATAAATAAATAAAAAAAGAGCTTATGCTGTCGTAAGCTAATCTTGAACTTAAGCAAGCTATCACCTTCTAACAAATAAACTCTAACCAAGAAAAGAGTAAGAAAGTTTCGGTAAACGCGCCCCATGTCATTTACCACATTTGGAGTTTATCTGGATCTTGTGCTTCTTTTGTCGCTTCTCACATCTATCAGACTGAGTGGCTTCATATACATTGCATTTCATGCTGAAAAAATCATTTGGCTTGATCATGCTTACATGCCACTTCCTCTAAAGAATATTTTACCATTTGATTCGTCTGGATGCATCCAGACTAGATGGCTTAACTCATGTGGTTTAGAAAAAAATACCGAAAAAAACGTGCTGAAGTTGGTGTGCAATAATTTAATTAGGTGGCGATAAATGGCTGGTGTGCTCACTCGTGGTTACAATGGCGGGGGCCACTTGAAAGGAAAACAGAGTCGAGAACGAGCTCGCCGCCTCTTACGCCTGGTCATAGGAATTACAAGTGAAGGAGACGACTAAGCTTCTCTGTTTAATTATCAGAAAAATTTCTATAATATGGTGGAGCGGCGTGCTATCTTGAATCCTCGGAGTGTTGGTTTGAACAGCGACGAGGGAGCAATCCTCTTGGCTGTTGATAGTTGGTGACTTCTGGAGTTGCCAAGCAAAGAAAAGAAGCAGGGGGACGTCTCATGATCCGGGGTGGAATTTGGTACGCTCAAGCGGTCAGGTACATTGAACAGGTGGGTCCGGAGTCAATCGTGTTCGGAGGAACGTTGAGTGACCCTGCAGTTTACCGCTGCTTCACGGCTTCTCTTGGCCACCATGGTATCCATGGTGGTCCTACCAGTGGCTAACCATCTCCTAAAAATTACAGGTATGGTTTTGCAAATATATGGGATTGAGTATGCATACTTCCAAATTTGCTATTTATATCTATATTCTTGTAAATTTATCATTTATATGTGTTGGGGGTGGAGGGACTAGAAACTTAGTCCTACATCGATTGAGTAGCAGAAAGGATTGTGCCTTAAATAGAGGGGCAAAAATTCCTTCCCTCAAGAGGCGTCTTCTGCCACCAAGGTGGTAGCCTAGTGGTACTGGGCAGCAATTCTAACCACAAGATCCCAAGTTCGAATCGCTGCGGCGACGATTAAATTGTGGACCGGAGCTCACTACTTTGGCCACTGCTTGGACTTGTGGTGTAGGACCGCTCTTGAACCGCTAGTAGCCGGAGTGGTGCCAGGTGTGACGTACTCACACGTGGGACTCGAGCCGAGGCTCAGAGGAGTAGCTGAGCTGGGCCCACGGGTGGGGAGGGTATGAGTAAAACCGGTCGGGGTGCCCAACACACGGCCATTTCTGCCCGCATCGAACATTCTCCTGGCGGGGCGGGGGGCCCAGTGGGGGCTGCTACGCGGGGATGGGCTTGTCCCTTCCTCCCCCCTACCTCTTTTTGTTTAGCAAAAAAAAAAAAAAAAAAAAAAAAAGAGGCGTCTTTTGAAAGTCAAAACTGTGAGGGAGGCTTCTACCTATCCCAAAACGGACAATACCTCATGTTGGAACGCATCCTCTTTTCCTGCTCTAACAATATGTATGCTCTTGTAAATTATTTTTTTATAAATATAATCCGACAAATTTACTATTTGCATGTATAATGTTATAAATTATTATATGTTTTTATATTTATTTTTTATTGAGTTAAAGATATATACACAGCAAAAAATAACATGCAAATAAAAAAAATTATAAGGGTGTATATGCAAGTACTCAATTTGTATATATATATATATATATATATATATATATATATATATATATATATATATCTATATATATATATATATACAATTTTAGATTTTTATAAAGATGTGCAAAAAGGATGTTTTGTGAGATATATATGCAAATAGAAATTTACAAAAATATTCGCATAATTTCAAATATTGATAAAGGTATATATACATAAAAAACCAAAAATATACATGTAGTCATGGATTTTATGGCAATGAAGAATTCTTGTGAATTCATATAACTAAAGGCTCCCAAACTTTGTGGAATTTTATTTCAATAGGAATATGAGAATATAAGTCAAAGGATAAAAAAACAGGGGGCAAGAAAGAAATTGCATTCTTTATTATTAACCTGTTGAACTCATTATTTACCATTAGTTTCTTTTAGAGAAAAGGAGAGAAAGAAGTGTGCGTGTGTGTGTGTGTGAGAGAGAGAGAGTTTCTAAGTTAGTTGTTGAGATTCTGCTACTAGAAACTAGAAACTTGAGGCTTGATATAAATTAGAAGGCAATATATCAGTGAGATGTTATTTTTCAAAAGTATAAAAGATCTTGAGGACTCATTTGGCTCGTAAATTTTTTTTTTACTAAAATATTTTTTTCTAAAAAATTGGTGTTTGAAAAAATAAATTTTGTATATTTGATTAATTTTGAAAAAGTAACATATTTCATAATATTTGATGTTTTGTTAAATATCTATTTTTCTGAAAAAGTTATCTAGAATACTTGTTATACCTTTAATAAAGAAAAATATCTTACCTTATTCTATTTAAAAGCTTAAGAACTTTTTTGAAAAAAATAATTACAATTTCCATAATTGATGAAAATTAAACTTTTTCATAATGCAAATTTTTCTTTTTTATAAAATATAAAAATCAAAAACTATTTTTCTATTTTTTTAAAAAAACTCCAACCGAGGCAATTTTTATTATTATTATTATTAGCTCCATTTCTCTCTCTTTTTTTTTCTCTCTCATCAAATAAAATCCAGCGCCACTGAGGATCATTTGCCAGAGGTAGTGATGGCAGCATGCGGGGAAGGACTCAGGATTCAAGAACCAAGAGCGAGCCCCCCTCCAGCCAGATTCAAGTACTTAGGTGTCTCTGAGACTCTGAGGTAGTAAGCCGCTGCTCCAGTACCTTCAGTTGCTGTCACTGTGGAAGGCTGTTCTTCAAGTAGCTATAACTAAGCTTATATTTATATATTATTAATTTTAAAATAAGTAATATAAAAGATAATTCTAAATATCAATGCCCGCTGAATGAGTATCGACAAAGTCCATCCTAAATATTTGAGACAACCTCGAGATAGGAGGAACCCAAAAACAAAAAGTGGAAGACGAGATGGAACCTCACACGAAAACCCAGAGGCAATCCTGCGGTAGTGTGATCATTTGAAGCAGCACTCAAGAAACAAAGATACTTACAGGTTGAAGAAACTGCAATCTAGTAGACAAAAGATATCGTACACTGTGGGGATCTAAAGGACAAGAATACAATCCAATGGACGAGGCAATTTACAACCATGGCAAAATACAGACGTGAACTTTAAGATTACAAGCTTGACAACAATTGAGGGAAAAAGATTCCTCCATAGCAACTACTTTTCCCACTCCCCAGATCTTTTATACATTCATATTTGTTCTGCCTCCTTTGGGGTAAAACTATTCTTTCATAGCTTTAAGCAACAGCGAGGAATTCTGACCGAACCACCACTTCCCGACTA
Organism: Phoenix dactylifera; assembly: GCF_009389715.1. NCBI lineage: Eukaryota > Viridiplantae > Streptophyta > Magnoliopsida > Arecales > Arecaceae > Phoenix > Phoenix dactylifera. The sequence continues at coordinate 4,762,190 of NC_052394.1, read as the reverse complement.
GCTTTGCATGCATGTATTGAAGTACAGACATCTGTTGTCTCAAGAAACTTAACAAGGTTTGCCATTATCAGTGGACCGTATTGGAAGACCAACCTCTTGCACTGCACACGGAAATAAAATAAGAAGAAGAAATCATGAGAGAAGGGGAAAAGCCCAAATATACATTAATAGGCAAAATTCAAGCAAAAAGTGACTAATGCCTCACTTCAGCGAAAAAAAAAATCCCCAACCAAAAAAAAAGGAAAAAAAAAAAAACTTAAAGGCCGTAAATACAAGGTCATCGTCACCTTCAGCAAGCCAAGGCCATGGGAGAAATTGCATTACAGATTTAACACCACAGATACCCAGTGATTACTAGGAACTCCAACAATATTTAAAGGTATTTGGTGATGTCAGGTCTCATGTCGCTTAACACTTGATTGTTTGGAAGATAGGTGCTATGTTACTTACCTGTTGCACAAAATTCTCCACCTTATTGCATCCTTTCAAAAGCATCTCAATTATCTCAAGCTGCAGATTTTTCACAGGAAAATATCTGGTCAGCATTAAGCAACATATATATATATCTATGTTTAAGCAACATTTGTGCCTCCGTAAATTCAAAGGAACAGATCCTGTGAGGTAAAGCTATAATTTTACACATCTTGTGCAGAGATAGTTGTATCTACTCAAACAGAGGCCATGGTCCAACAAAAAATGGGAGGTCACTAAACTGCATAGATCAACAAAGATAGCCAAAGATGCAACCACATCTTACATCTACTTGAAAAGAAAAACAGAGAACAAGGGTCAGGTATAATTAACGGGCAAAAAATGCAAAAGCACCCGGCACACTGACAGGGGACCCAGAAAAAGCAAAGCATGTATCTTGATTACCTCAAGAATAGTATTAAGAACATCGTTATTAACCACTAAAGGTGAAAAAAAAATTATTCTGACATGGCCAAGTTACTTTGTCCTTGGTTATACCATCCTGTATCATAAACTATGGCTTCGCCAACACCATACAATCCTGAGAATAAGCAAAGAACTAAAGGTCATGCATCCGTAAGTATTGACAGAGCATCCATTAATATCACTAAGCATTTTACTTTATACAAAATACCATGTATCAGAAACATTATTGAAGTTGTAATTCTAGAGCCCATTGAAAGAAGAAATGCCAGATATGTTATCATTTATGCAAGTTTAATGTTAATTTGTAATTTGCAGTGGAAATACATAGTAGCATGCCTAGTCTCAATGATATCATAGACTAAGCATGTATATGAGATGTAGGACTTACTGTATACGATGTATTTAGAAGAAAATGCAAAGTGTGTAACCAATTTGAGTCCTTGGCAAAATGATAGTTGTGGAGTGATTGATTAAAACCCCATTTGATTTTGATGAGCTCAAAGCATTTGAGTATATCTTGTGATTACTAATGAATTCAATTGAGTGTTTCAGTAAAAATCCTGTCCAAGTGTTTCTAGACTTGGTTCATAGTATTTTGGATAAGTTAAGAAGTCTGCATGAACCAATGTCTGAGACTCGAGTCGACTCCCGAGTATCACGAGTCGACTCCAAGCGTATCAAGTTCACTGGCACGAGCTCGAGTCGACTCCAGATCAGTACGAGTCGACTCCGACTGAGAACAGACAGAAGGACAGAAAGCTTCAACTCAGAGACTGTCAACGAGTCGACTCCCGAAGTGCGCGAGTCGACTCCAATGTTCAACGAGTCGACTCCAGGGTAGTAAGAGTCGACTCCAAGAGAAACACAAAGAAAAGTCAGAAAGCAGTTTTCGGACTCTGAGATTCGAGTCGACTCCCGCATTGCACGAGTCGACTCCGAGACTCCGCGACCATCAACAGACAGAAGACCAAGTTACTGCCTCTGAGATTCGAGTCGACTCACAGACAGCTCGAGTCGACTCCGAGACAAGCTTCACGTCAAAAGGCAGAAGACCAACTTTCGGAAACTGAGAGCCGAGTCGACTCCAAGACTGGATGAGTCAAAAGACAGAGAAACGGGAGTTCGGGCTCTGAGATTCGAGTCGACTCCTAGGACAGTCGAGTCGACTCGAGTGGACAAAATTCAAAATTGGATCCACGGACTTCAGTGGATGAGCCGACTCCAAAATTGCCAGGTCAGCTCCAGAAGTTGGCGAGTCGACTCCAGGTCAAGACGAGTCGACTCCCAGTCAAGACGGCAACTTTAATTCAAATTTGGAACAGTTGCCGAGTCGACTCCGGAAAAGCGTGAGTCGACTCCTGCTACAGCCGAGTCGACTCCTGATCGCGCGAGTCGACTCCAACCCACCAACGGTCATACTGTCAGGCTGCGCAGAGTGTGCAGAACGGCCAGAAAAAGCAGAGTAACGGCTAGTTTCCGTGGGGGTTGGCTTAAATAGCCACAGAGGACTGTAGCAAGAGGGAGAACAGATATTCCACTCCAAGCATTCAAGTTTTCAAGCTCTCCAAGTGCTCTTAAACGAAAAAGGAGAAATCTGCATTTACTGCTCCAACAACATCTTCCCAACAATCAAAGCTTCCTCCTCCTGCATTCAAGTCGACCACTCTTTCGAGAGGAGACCGGAGTTCCAGAAGCCATACCTCTTCACCAGCTTAAAAGCGTTTGAGGGCTTCTAACTCCTTTACGATTATATTGTTTTAAATCTGCTTTTTGAGAAGCTATTTTCTGTTTTCTTCTATCTCTTGTATTTACTTAATTCAATCGGGGGATTGAATCAAGAGGTTTAAGGTTGGTTGGTGAGCCAAGTTAAAACCAACGTGTGTAAGGGTTTGATTGTGAGCCCGGAAAAACAATCGGGGTTGGTTCTAGTCGGTGAGCCTGGGAAAACCGACCGAGTTCGTTGTGAGCTCGTAAAACAACAAGTTTGGTTGTGAGCTTGCAAAACAACCGGCTGTAATCCAAGGGGGTTATAGTGAAATTCCCAAGTGAGACTTGGGGAGTGGACGTAGGAGCAAGGGTTAGCTCCGAACCACTATAAAACTTTGTGTTTGTAGTGCATTGTATCTCATCTTCTTCCCCGCACATTACTCACAGCACTAGGCCTTAATTAAATAACTTGCTATAGTTTTTAATTAATCATCCACAAAGTTTTAATTAGTCAAATTATTTTAAAAACCCAATTCACCCCCCCCCCTCTTGGGTTGTCTATCTGGGCAACAAGTGGTATCAGAGCCAAAAACTCTTCCACTCAAGAGTTAAAAGATCAAAATGACAACCCCATTTAGATCTTCTCACATTGAGGGTCAGTCCACCCAAAGACCTCCTTTCTTCAATGGATCTGACTACTCATACTGGAAGGCTAGGATGAGAATATTCATCCAAGCCCAAGACTATGAGATGTGGTCCGTTGTAGTAAATGGGCCATACATCCCATCCATTTACGTAGATGGTGTTAAGGTACCTAAACTAGAAATGGACTGGGATGAACATGACATGAGGAAGGCACAATTAAACTCTAAAGCAATGAATGTCTTCTATTGTGCCTTAGACCGTAATGAATTCAATAGGATTTCAACTTGTAATTCAGCAAAAGAAATTTGGGACAGACTTGAAGTGACCCATGAGGGCACGAATCAAGTCAAGGAATCCAAAATAAACATCTTGGTTCATAAATATGAACTATTTAAAATGGATTCAAATGAAACAATCACATCCATGTTCACTAGGTTTACTGATATTGTCAATGGTCTAAAAAGCCTTGGCAAGAACTATACTAACAGTGAGCTTGTCAGGAAAATCCTTCGGTGTCTACCAAGGTCGTGGGAAGCTAAAGTGACAGCAATCCAAGAAGCCAAGGACTTGAACAAGCTACCACTTGAGGAGCTTCTTGGATCCCTCATGACGCACGAGCTCACCATGAAACAACACAACGAGGAAGAGTCCTCCCATAAGAAAAAGGTAATAGCCCTTAAATCTACTTCTTCTAACAAGGACTTGTCTTGCAGCAGCAGCAGTGAAGAAGAAGAAGACGAGGAAGATGGTGGTGAGGCTCTTCTTGTGCGCAAGTTCAAGAAATTCATCAATCACAAGAAGTCCTATCATCAAAGGAGAGGCCCCTCAAATTCCTACCGCAAAGACAAAGGTAAAAAAAGGGAAAATGAGGGGATTGGTTGTTACGAGTGCAAGAAGCCGGGTCACATAAGAGCGGAGTGCCCCTTACTGAAGAAGAAAATAGCTCCAGAAGTTGGCGAGTCGACTCCAGGTCAAGACGAGTCGACTCCCAGTCAAGACGGCAACTTTAATTCAAATTTGGAACAGTTGCCGAGTCGACTCCGGAAAAGCGTGAGTCGACTCCTGCTACAGCCGAGTCGACTCCTGATCGCGCGAGTCGACTCCAACCCACCAACGGTCATACTGTCAGGCTGCGCAGAGTGTGCAGAACGGCCAGAAAAAGCAGAGTAACGGCTAGTTTCCGTGGGGGTTGGCTTAAATAGCCACAGAGGACTGTAGCAAGAGGGAGAACAGATATTCCACTCCAAGCATTCAAGTTTTCAAGCTCTCCAAGTGCTCTTAAACGAAAAAGGAGAAATCTGCATTTACTGCTCCAACAACATCTTCCCAACAATCAAAGCTTCCTCCTCCTGCATTCAAGTCGACCACTCTTTCGAGAGGAGACCGGAGTTCCAGAAGCCATACCTCTTCACCAGCTTAAAAGCGTTTGAGGGCTTCTAACTCCTTTACGATTATATTGTTTTAAATCTGCTTTTTGAGAAGCTATTTTCTGTTTTCTTCTATCTCTTGTATTTACTTGATTCAATCGGGGGATTGAATCAAGAGGTTTAAGGTTGGTTGGTGAGCCAAGTTAAAACCAACGTGTGTAAGGGTTTGATTGTGAGCCCGGAAAAACAATCGGGGTTGGTTCTAGTCGGTGAGCCTGGAAAAACCGACCGAGTTCGTTGTGAGCTCGTAAAACAACAAGTTTGGTTGTGAGCTTGCAAAACAACCGGCTGTAATCCAAGGGGGTTATAGTGAAATTCCCAAGTGAGACTTGGGGAGAGGACGTAGGAGCAAGGGTTAGCTCCGAACCACTATAAAACTTTGTGTTTGTAGTGCATTGTATCTCATCTTCTTCCCCGCACATTACTCACAGCACTAGGCCTTAATTAAATAACTTGCTATAGTTTTTAATTAATCATCCACAAAGTTTTAATTAGTCAAATTATTTTAAAAACCCAATTCACCCCCCCCCCCTCTTGGGTTGTCTATCTGGGCAACAAGTGGTATCAGAGCCAAAAACTCTTCCACTCAAGAGTTAAAAGATCAAAATGACAACCCCATTTAGATCTTCTCACATTGAGGGTCAGTCCACCTAAAGACCCCCTTTCTTCAATGGATCTGACTACTCATACTGGAAGGCTAGGATGAGAATATTCATCCAAGCCCAAGACTATGAGATGTGGTCCGTTGTAGTAAATGGGCCATACATACCATCCATTTACGTAGATGGTGTTAAGGTACCTAAACTAGAAATGGACTGGGATGAACATGACATGAGGAAGGCACAATTAAACTCTAAAGCAATGAATGTCTTCTATTGTGCCTTAGACCGTAATGAATTCAATAGGATTTCAACTTGTAATTCAGCAAAAGAAATTTGGGACAGACTTGAAGTGACCCATGAGGGCACGAATCAAGTCAAGGAATCCAAAATAAACATCTTGGTTCATAAATATGAACTATTTAAAATGGATTCAAATGAAACAATCACATCCATGTTCACTAGGTTTACTGATATTGTCAATGGTCTAAAAAGCCTTGGCAAGAACTATACTAACAGTGAGCTTGTCAGGAAAATCCTTCGGTGTCTACCAAGGTCGTGGGAAGCTAAAGTGACAGCAATCCAAGAAGCCAAGGACTTGAACAAGCTACCACTTGAGGAGCTTCTTGGATCCCTCATGACGCACGAGCTCACCATGAAACAACACAACGAGGAAGAGTCCTCCCATAAGAAAAAGGTAATAGCCCTTAAATCTACTTCTTCTAACAAGGACTTGTCTTGCAGCAGCAGCAGTGAAGAAGAAGAAGACGAGGAAGATGGTGGTGAGGCTCTTCTTGTGCGCAAGTTCAAGAAATTCATCAACCACAAGAAGTCCTATCATCAAAGGAGAGGCCCCTCAAATTCCTACCGCAAAGACAAAGGTAAGAAAAGGGAAAATGAGGGGATTGGTTGTTACGAGTGCAAGAAGCCGGGTCACATAAGAGCGGAGTGCCCCTTACTGAAGAAGGGGAGTAAGTACAAGAAGAAAAAGGCACTTGTCACTACCCTATCGGACTCCGACTCATCATCCTCCTCATCAGATGAAGAACAAGAAGAGAAGGCCAATTTCTGCTTCATGGCCAACGAAAACGAGGTAACTTCCGATACGCATTTTGATTTTACATTTGATGAACTTTATGATGCGTTCAATGAATTAATGATTGAGTATAAGAATATAAATGTTAAAAACAGAGAACTAAAAGTAACTAACCAAACTTATATTCATAAGCATGATTCATTAATTAAGGATAAAGATAATCTTACCAAAGAAAATCTAGAACTTAAGACAAGCAACCAACTCTTAATTAAGAAGACTAACACCTTAACGAAAGATAATGAAAAACTAACTAAGGAACTTTCAGAACTTAAAAAATATAAACAAACCTTAGATAAGGATCTTACTAAAGAACTTAATGATCTAAAAGCCGAAAATCAAACACTAACTAAAGAACTTAACAAATACAAACCCTTAGTTGAACGATTTACCTATAGTTCTGAAAAATTAAACATGATACTAAATAGTCAACGTGCAGTGTTTAATAAAGCCGGTTTAGGATATAAACCAAGGAATAAGCAAAAACTTCTTAGTAACTTCTTTGTTAAAGCTGGGGAAACAAAAACTAAGAAAATAACCTGCTTTTGTTGTGGTACAGTAGGCCATAAAGCAAATGTATGTAATTTTAGGAAAAGTAAAACTAAAAGAAAAATTAAAAGGGTATGGGTTCCAAAAGGAACCAACTTGACTAACCATGAAGGACCCAAGAAAACTTGGGTACCTAAGATGACATGATTTGCTTGTGTAGGAGTGTCTTGCAGCCAAGGTCAACAAAAATTGCTGGTATTTGGATAGTGGCTGCTCAAGGCACATGACGGGTGATAAAGACCAATTTTTCACCCTTGAAGCTAAGAAGGGAGGTGCTGTGACGTTTGGAGACAACAACCAAGGTCACATCATTGGTATTGGTAAAGTTCAAATCACCCCTTCTACTTTTATAGATAATGTTAGATATGTTGATGGTCTTAAGCATAACTTGTTAAGCGTCAGTCAATTATGTGATAAAGGATATGATGTTATGTTTAAACCATCACTATGTATTATAACAAATCCTAATGATAATAGCTTAGTTTTTAAAGGGATTAGACGTGGAAATGTATATGTTGTAGACCTAGAAGATCTTGCAAAACATAACCAATGTCTAGTTGTAAATGAAACTAAAGATAATGATGCTAGTTGGTTATGGCACCGTAAGTTAGGTCATGCAAGCATGGACACAATAACTAAATTAGTTAAAAGAGACTCCGTGATAGGTTTGCCAAAATTAAAATTTGAAAAGAACAAAATATGTGAAGCATGTCAATTTGGCAAACAATCTAGGAACTCTTTTAAATCCATAAAATGTGTCTCTACCTCTAGGCCTCTAGAATTATTACACATGGACCTATTTGGTCCAACTAGAACAACAAGTCTAGGTGGAAATAAATATGGTCTTGTTATAGTAGATGATTACTCCAGGTACACATGGGTCATGTTCCTAGCACATAAGGATCAAGCATTTTCTATGTTTAAAAAGTTCCATAAGGAAGTAACAAATGCTAGAGAGTCTTCAGTCATAGCCATTAGAAGTGACCATGGTACCGAATTCGAAAATCAATTATTTGACGAATTTTGTAGTAAAAAGGGGATAACCCATAATTTTTCTACACCTAGGACACCACAACAAAATGGAGTTGTGGAAAGGAAAAATAGAACTCTAGAGGAAATGGCTAGAACGATGTTATGTGAAAGTAACCTCCCTAAGTACTTTTGGGGAGAAGCCATTAATACTTCCTGCCATATATTAAATAGAGTTTTATTAAGACCCATTATAAAGAAAACACCATATGAACTGTGGAAAAACAGAAAACCAAAGGTTAATTATCTTCATGTTTTTGGATGTAGGTGTTTTGTGCATAATAATGGGAAAGACAATCTAGGGAAATTTGACCCTAAATCTGATGAAGGAATATTCTTAGATTATTCTACAACTAGTAAAGCCTATAGAGTATTTAATAAAAGAACCTTAGTCATAGAAGAATCTATACATGTAGTATTTGATGACTCTAGTGACATCTCCTCTAGTAAGAAAGTTAATTTTGATGATGATGTTGAAATACTTGAGGAAAAGATAGATGAGATGGGATTACAAGATGATAATCAAAAGTTGATTGAAGGAGAATCATCAAGCCAAGAGGCTATTGTGGATCATGGGCTAACAAAAGCTTGGAGGTATGCTCACGGGCATCCTAAGGAACTCATTCTAGATGATCCATCTCAACCGGTTAGGACTAGAGCTTCACTAAGAAATCTAAATAGCCATCTAGCTTTTGTTTCACACTTTGAGCCCAAACATATAGAAGAAGCCAAAAATGATGTAAATTGGATAAATGCAATGCAAGAAGAACTAAACCAATTTACTAGAAACAAAGTGTGGGATCTAGTAGAGAGGCCTTCTGAATATCCAATTATAGGTACAAAATGGATATATAAAAATAAGCTAGATGAAAATGGAATTGTTATAAGGAATAAGGCTAGACTAGTGGCAAAGGGTTATAATCAAGAAGAAGGCATAGATTTTGATGAAACCTTTGCTCCCGTAGCTAGACTTGAGGCTATTAGACTATTATTAGCATATGCATGCTCTAAGGATTTCAAACTATTTCAAATGGATGTAAAAAGTGCATTTTTAAATGGGTATATAAATGAGGAAGTGTATGTAGAACAACCTCCTGGTTTTGAAAATCATCAATACCCTAATCATGTGTATAAACTGAACAAAGCACTTTATGGACTAAAACAAGCACCTAGAGCTTGGTATGAGAGACTTAGTAAATTCCTATTAGAACATGAATTCTCTAGGAGAAATGTAGATACAACATTATTTCTGAAAAAGAAAAATAAGGATATGTTATTAGTACAGATTTATGTTGATGATATCATTTTCGGTGCTACTAACAATTGCCTCTGCGAGGAATTTGCTGATTTGATGCAGAGTGAGTTTGAGATGAGCATGATGGGAGAGCTGAACTACTTCCTCGGGCTTCAAATCAAACAATCTGAAGGAGGCATCTTCATCAATCAAGCAAAATATATCAAGGAGATGCTCAAGAAGTTTGATATGGAGGGAAACAAGTCAATCAGCACCCCCATGAGCTCATCATGCAAGTTAGACCAAGATGAATCAGGTAAATCTGTAGATCAAAAACTTTATAGAGGTATGATAGGTTCTTTACTGTATCTTACTGCAAGTAGGCCTGATATTATGTTTAGTGTGTGCATGTGTGCTAGATATCAGGCTAATCCTAAAGAATCACACCTAGCTGCAGTTAAGAGAATCTTTAAATACTTAATTGGAACTAAGAACATAGGGCTGTGGTACTCTAAAGAATCTAGCCTAAACTTAATAGGGTACACAGATTCAGACTTCGCTGGATGTAAGCTTGATAGAAAAAGTACCAGCGGGTCCTGTCAATTTTTAGGAGAAAACCTAATCTCATGGTTTAGCAAGAAACAAAACTCGGTTGCATTATCCACTGCAGAAGCTGAATATGTTGCAGCCGGGAGTTGTTGTGCTCAAATCTTATGGATTAAACAACAATTAGAAGATTATGGCATTAAACAAGATAAAATCCCCATTAATTGTGATAATACAAGTGCCATAAATCTAACTAAAAATCCAATTCAACATTCAAGAACTAAACACATTGAGATAAGACATCACTTCATAAGAGATCATGTATTGAATGGTGATGTGTCACTCCAATTTGTTTGTACTGATAATCAATTAGCAGATATTTTTACAAAACCCCTAAGTGAAGAGAGGTTTAGTGTGCTTAGGAGGGGATTAGGAGTGATTGATCCATCCTAGTGGGTTTTTCACTAGATTAATTGATTTTGATGATTAGAATGAGGTTAAAATAGAGTTTCTATGCAGTGATCATCAAATCAGTCCTTAATTAGGTGATTTTCCCTCATTTGGCACGATTATGGCATGGTTTTTAGGTGCGTGTCAAGGTTAGAGACGACACGAGTAAGTTTCAGAGCCGGCTCCTGAGGGGGAGTCGACTCGCGCATATTCTGGAGTCGACTCGAGGTCGAGTCGACTCGCGACTCAGGGGAGTCGACTCGCAGTCGGGATCCGACTTTTTAACCCTAGGTTTGTCGTTTCGCAAACACTTTTCCTCAAGCCGCCACTGTTCACAAAGCCCTAGAGCCGACTCCTAGGTCATCCCCGATCGTCTCCAAGCCCTTTTCCCATCGATTTTTCGCCGGACATTGAGTTTTCGTCCGTTCCTAGGTCATTTCCGGTCCGTCCCGAGCTTCCTCTGTCGGTCCTTCACCGTCCTCTAGGTATTTTTCTTCCCGTTTAGGTCAAGATGCCTCGTAAGACCGTCGTTAGGAAGAGGTCCCGTCCCGAGGCCGGTCCCGAGCGGCGCTCCAAGGCGCGGCACGATCCCGCGAGGGAACCACCTCCGGATCGTTCCCCGCCTAGGGTGGTTCTCGTTAGGCCGTTGGCCGGGAAGGCCGTCACCTCCGGGAGGTTTGTCGATTTCTACTATCTCTCCCGGGAGGGGTTCACCATAGGCGATAGGCTTAGAGCCCAGGGCCTAGAGTACTTCCTCACCTTGGACCTTCCCACCTATCCTGGCCTAGTTCAAGAGTTTTACAGTACCGTCCATCAGGGAGATGGAGGTATCGAGGGCACGGTAGTAGGTGTCCCGTTGCGTGTCACAGAGGACCTCATTGCCCATATCCTTCACCTTCCATTAGTAGGGGTGGCTCCCGCACACCCTGAGGATAGAGTTGCGGCCCTTACGGTCGTCTTAGGGCATCCACCTCAGTCCCCCCTAGATGAGGTATCTGCTAGCTCACTTCCTATTGAAGTGAGAATCCTTTTGAGCATTCTGTCCAGGTCCATCTTTCCTAAGACAGGGAGATTTGATTTTGTGAATGAGAGGGACTTAGCTATTATGTCTTATATCCTTCAGGACACCCCGATCAACTTCCCAAAGCTCATTTATAGGTATATGTGTGAGCCCCTAGATAGACCTAGGCTCTCACTTCCGTACGGGATGTTATTCACTCTTCTTTTTAGGCAGTACGAGATTCCCATTCCTGAGAGGGAACCCTCTCGTGCCTTGCGATGGACTGATCGCTTATGTACGGGGACTATGCACAGGATGGGGTTTCGGAAGAGAGAAGGGATCTGGGTTAGGAAGTCCACTCTCACTGCTCAGACCACCAGACCATCACCCAGTCCTGAGCCAGATTCAGACTACCCAGACCTTCCAGACCATCCAGACCTCCCATCCACTCCTCCTGCTCCTACCACCTCTGCCAGACCTTCCTCCTCAGTTCCACCATCTATGGAGGTCCGTATTGATACAGAGCAGCTCCGGGAGCTGCGGCAGGAGATCGTCCGAGATCTAAGGGATGAGCTGCTTCGGGAGCTCCGAGGTGCGGTGCCTGCCCCCACTCCTGCACCCGTATCTTCTCAGTTGGTCCCTTCCTTGACAGCCGTGACTGACATGACGGCTCATGTACGGAAAGAGATCTACAATGTCCGGAGTTTGGTCCAGGCCCAGTTCCACAGCATGAGTGAGGTCACGAGCTTCACTCGGATGCGAGAGGAGATAGGTCGTGACATGCACACCACCACCGAGGGGGCCGAGCGCTTGGCGAATGTACTCATCGACAAGCTGGACGCACTTCAGACATCGGTGACTGGGCTTCAGGCGTCGGTGACAGAGCTCTCCACTACACACAGCAGAGCCACCACGTCTATTATCACGCAGCTCGGACATGTGACAGATGCAGTCACCCTCCTCATGGAGCAGAGCCGATTGAGAGGAGGAGCACCATCCTCGAGAGGAGGTGCCACATCCTCCAGAGGAGGAGATGCATCCTCGAGAGGAGGAGCCACACCCTCCAGAGGAGGAGATGCATCCTCGAGAGGGGGAGCTTCATCCTCGAGGAGGACATAGATGTGTTTGAGTTGTGTTTTGTCTTGCTTTGCTTTACTTATTGTATTCTCACATGTATTCACATTCATATCAATACAATGAGTAGACATTTTATCTTCAATTATGTGCCATTTGATGATTGGTTGTGCCATTGATTGTGTATGATTACCTCCTTTTTGGTATGATGACAAAAAGGGGGAGAAATATGTATAAAATATGTAAAAAGGGGAGAAATATGAAAAAAAAATATGTAAAAGAAATCAATGAAAATAAATAAAAAGATAAACTCTTAATAACACACACAAATTTGTTCTAAGTGGATTCGGTACCTCGAGGCTCATTATCTCTCTTTTGGGGCTCCTAATGGAGTAATCTCCAGAATCTATTCAAGGGATATTCGGAGATTAGCTGAATCCTACTCAAGAACAAATTGACAGATTTTCCCTCTAAAAAGATAAAATTCAGTTCAAAAACTTCAAAGCATTAAAAGGAAATTCAGAGAATCAAAACATAGTTGAATGCATATGTTGAGGGGGAGAATCTGAATTTTAATCAAGCTAAATCATTAATGACATATAAGCCAAATAATTGATTGCATAATATGAAGGCTTATATAATTCCAAATGAAAGGGAGAGCTTTAACTCCGAAATTTAATGTTTCACTCCTTTCAAACTTGGATAAATTAAATTATCAGACATTTGAATTCATTTATGGATTTTACTTCATTGTTTTATGAGCAATTCATTTTACATATACTCAAAGTTTTGTCATCATCAAAAAGGGGGAGATTGTGGAGTGATTGATTAAAACCCCATTTGATTTTGATGAGCTCAAAGCATTTGAGTATATCTTGTGATTACTAATGAATTCAATTGAGTGTTTCAGTAAAAATCCTGTCCAAGTGTTTCTAGACTTGGTTCATAGTATTTTGGATAAGTTAAGAAGTCTGCATGAACCAATGTCTGAGACTCGAGTCGACTTCCGAGTATCACGAGTCGACTCCAAGCGTATCAAGTTCACTGGCACGAGCTCGAGTCGACTCCAGATCAGTACGAGTCGACTCCGACTGAGAACAGACAGAAGGACAGAAAGCTTCAACTCAGAGACTGTCAACGAGTCGACTCCCGAAGTGCGTGAGTCGACTCCAATGTTCAACGAGTCGACTCCAGGGTAGTAAGAGTCGACTCCAAGAGAAACACAAAGAAAAGTCAGAAAGCAGTTTTCGGACTCTGAGATTCGAGTCGACTCCCGCATTGCACGAGTCGACTCCGAGACTCCGCGACCATCAACAGACAGAAGACCAAGTTACTGCCTCTGAGATTCGAGTCGACTCACAGACAGCTCGAGTCGACTCCGAGACAAGCTTCACGTCAAAAGGCAGAAGACCAACTTTCGGAAACTGAGAGCCGAGTCGACTCCAAGGAAGTTCGAGTCGACTCCAAGACTGGATGAGTCAAAAGACAGAGAAACGGGAGTTCGGGCTCTGAGATTCGAGTCGACTCCTAGGACAGTCGAGTCGACTCGAGTGGACAAAATTCAAAATTGGATCCACGGACTTCAGTGGATGAGCCGACTCCAAAATTGCCAGGTCAGCTCCAGAAGTTGGCGAATCGACTCCAGGTCAAGACGAGTCGACTCCCAGTCAAGACGGCAACTTTAATTCAAATTTGGAACAGTTGCCGAGTCGACTCCGGAAAAGCGTGAGTCGACTCCTGCTACAGCCGAGTCGACTCCTGATCGCGCGAGTCGACTCCAACCCACCAACGGTCATATTGTCAGGCTGCGCAGAGTGTGCAGAACGGCCAGAAAAAGCAGAGTAACGGCTAGTTTCCGTGGGGGTTGGCTTAAATAGCCACAGAGGACTGTAGCAAGAGGGAGAACAGATATTCCACTCCAAGCATTCAAGTTTTCAAGCTCTCCAAGTGCTCTTAAACGAAAAAGGGAAAATCTGCATTTACTGCTCCAACAACTTCTTCCCAACAATCAAAGCTTCCTCCTCCTGCATTCAAGTCGACCACTCTTTCGAGAGGAGACCGGAGTTCCAGAAGCCATACCTCTTCACCAGCTTAAAAGCGTTTGTGGGCTTCTAACTCCTTTACGATTATATTGTTTTAAATCTGCTTTTTGAGAAGCTATTTTCTGTTTTCTTCTATCTCTTGTATTTACTTGATTCAATCGGGGGATTGAATCAAGAGGTTTAAGGTTGGTTGGTGAGCCAAGTTAAAACCAACATGTGTAAGGGTTTGATTGTGAGCCCGGGAAAACAATCGAGGTTGGTTCTAGTCGGTGAGCCTGGGAAAACCGACCGAGTTCGTTGTGAGCTCGTAAAACAACAAGTTTGGTTGTGAGCTTGCAAAACAACCGGCTGTAATCCAAGGGGGTTATAGTGAAATTCCCAAGTGAGACTTGGGGAGTGGACGTAGGAGCAAGGGTTAGCTCCGAACCACTATAAAACTTTGTGTTTGTAGTGCATTGTATCTCATCTTCTTCCCCGCACATTACTCACAGCACTAGGCCTTAATTAAATAACTTGCTATAGTTTTTAATTAATCATCCACAAAGTTTTAATTAGTCAAATTATTTTAAAAACCCAATTCACCCCCCCCCCCCTCTTGGGTTGTCTATCTGGGCAACAATAGTAGAGTTAGAGATGAGTTGATCAAACCTTGTTTTTTATCCTTTCTTGTCTAAACTGCGTCAATAAAGATTTTGGAGGGTTGCTCTCTGGTCACTTAAACTTAACCAAGGCAATTAATGAAGGAGAGTTGATTTTAAAGTATGTCTTGTCTATAGTTGCTCAGGCAAGTACTCTGGAACCCATTTGAAAGGTTCAGCGTCAATTTGAGTGTCGACTGCACACAGTTCTTCAGCTTCCTTTCTTAGTTGTAACCAACATATGTATTTATAAGAAATAAAAATGTATTTTAAAGCTCGGAACATTTCTAGTCGTTGTAATTATGCTGAATAGAATAAGCTATTGCATCAAAGCTACATAGAATAGTCTATATTAGACACAAAGCAAATTTTTTTTATCAAATCTTCTAATTCTTCAGCCATCCAACAATATGATACCACACATAATTATACTGATACACGCGAAATGGCACCTTAATGTGACATGGTAAGCATATGAGCCGATAACTGACCAACACAGGCATAAAACATGATAATATAGTTCCTTGTGCATAGCATGACAATGCATTTTTACAAAGAAGTAATAAGTCAAACATGAACACATATGAAACTACATTGTTGCAGAGAGAGAAAAAGTTAGACATTTAGTAGCATATAATGACTATGATGGAAGTGAAGAACATAGTATGACAGATTTAGCTATGCAATAAAAAAATTAATGCTTTGGAGATGGGCTGCCGGATAATTCTGTTTCAGCATCTCCCGTCCAGCATAACAGAGATCATCGTTAGCTTAAGATGCAAGCAAGAACCTGGGTGTGAAACAGCATGGACCAAAAGGATACCAGTATACCTCTGTGTCAGGGTCTTTCAGTTTGGTAATAATTTCCACGACAGCATGATGGCAGATTGTACAGGCATCATCATGCTTTGGTAGAGGAACCAATACTATCTTCTCACAGAGATTCACCTTTTCACAAAATTGCTCTGGGCGTATTGTAGCAATTTCCATGAAGAAAAGAGGTGCATAATAGTCTACTAATAAAACACACTGCCAGGAAATTAAGTTTAAGGGCACAATATTAGCATGAAGTCATTTCAAAAAAAACAAATAAAGAAAGGTTCTTATACTTGGACTACAAACTTATATTGGCCAAATGAGACAAGCTTACCTGCTTCTCAAAAGAATGAAGCCGAGAACATGCTTGGTGAAGGGTATTGACAATCTCAATTTGGGTCTCATTCTCGCCAAGATAATATATAGCCTGGGAAGTAAACTCTTCACATAGTGTGCACGATTCCTCTTTCCTTGCAATTGATTCAGACATTCTATTTTCACTTTGTGTCTTGTAATCCATTGGCATAACTGGAAACACAGAAAATCACCCAACGTTACAAGATATCATGTTAATGGATTTTTCAAATCAATGTTCTAAAAACCAAACTGGACTAGCCAGTCGAACCACTTGAACCATCAACTAGTTAGGCCCCCCAAAACCAGATTGCAGAGAAAAAAGGCTTCTATCATTAAAACAGAATAAATTTTGGTTATAATGGAGATTTGTTTAAACCTTTCCAAGTTTGCACAAATCAAGAGGTTTTGTAATAGATAAAACTCGGCTTGTTGGTTTACAATTAGGAGTACGGTTTGGTTTTTGACTAAACTGCTCTCCCATTTGCATGAGAATGATTCCTTCTTCCTCTACAACATTGATGGAGGATGGAGGTGGAAGATAGCCAACACCACCAACGGCACCAGACATCAAGCACGCTTCCCCTATCTGTGTGTGTCTTTACCCCTCCTCCAGCCCCTCCCCACCCACCACCTAGTCCCCCTCTCGGGCCTCCCCCCCCACCTCCCCTCCCTCCCTCCCTCCCTCCCTCCAACCTCCTGACTGATGCCCCTCTCCCCCAACTTTTGGCCCTCTCAATAGCTAGAGCTTGGGAGTAGCATCACTTTCCTCTCTCTCTTTCTCTCTACCTCTTTGCTGTCAATCCACTTGGCAACCGTGGCCCACTGGTAGCCACACCAGGCCTCCTCGTCCTCTCCCTATCCCTCCCTCCCTCTTTGCACTCTCACTCATTCCCTCTCAGTCTCTATTACTCTTTTCATCCCCTTCCCACCCCTCATTGCATGAGACTATAACATCTTTAGCTTTTTACTCGATAAGCATCATTTACTGTGAATAGGTTCCTAACTGATAGTTTTGGCATATTGGAGGAAAAACCGACTCAATTTAATAGATTTGTTAAAATTAATAAAGTTAGGATTCTTTCTTCAAAGACACTTCATTCATGGATCCATAAAGAGTACTAAAAAATGTTAACAAAATGCTAACAAATCTTGGATTTTTATTTTTAAATTTTCTACATTTTTAATTTAATTAATTTTTTACATAAATAATGCACAATACATATATTTATCATGTCATCATAATATCATGGTTTGATTCCGGTTAACCCACTGAATGAGAGTAATTTATGATACAGTCACTTTTCAGATTTGATGAACGATCCAAGTTCTAAAATATTGCTTTAAATAAATAAAATGATTCGTATCACAAGCCCATACGAGAATAGTTTGGACCTTGGGATGTGTGTGTGCATGCACCAATGCATGTGTGTACACTCTCCATCCTTGATTCGATCGGGGAGAAGGAAGGAATTTCTTCAACCCACTCAACTTGAATCTCTCATGAAAACTATGGAAAAGTGGAAAAAGATTGACAAAAGTAGGGTTTACATCCCCTTTTCTTTTATTGATGATTTGTAAACTAGGACTCATAACATCTATTTATAATAATAAGATCCACCTTTGCACAATTTGGATCGGATTCCTCTCCTAGTTCTAGTGATCCTCTCGAATCAATCCTTTAACGCATTAATGTAATGAGATGTTTTATTTGTTTGTTCCAACATGAAATCTAACTATAAAAATTATTTGATAAACAAATAGATGCTTTAGCATTAAAAGACTTGCTAATTCATATCTTACTATAGACCAAAATAGATGCTTGGCTAAAACCTACAAAAATACTCATTTCAATTTAGTTGACAAATTGTATAATATTGAAGCAAAACAAAGCAGTTCCAAAAGCAGTTTTACACAAAAAAACATAGGATCAATATTCCTTAATTTTATCAATTCGATATTCAAAATTCTATAATAGAATAAAAAAGCTAGATTTTATTATGCGTTATGCTTCGTACCTACTTCATCGATCCCTGATATTGCAAGAAAGATAAGAGAAACATTGCTCTAAATTAGAAAAAGAAGTAAATTTTAAAGTATTTGCATTATGAAATTCTTCGCATTCCAACTTCCAAGCCAAAGGTGCCTATTGAGCTGAGTCAACTAAATCAATTGGAGTATGAAACATATAGTTCGTATCTTATGTCCATATTTCCAGATTGTTTGGTGTCTTAATATCTTTATCTTTGCTGAATGCAGTTCACATAAGATTGAATACACAAGGCCATTTTGTCACTGACAAATAAAATGATTATCTTTCTTAAGCCAACCTCTTCCATATCTAATACAAGCCTTCAAATAAGCTTCAAAATATGACCTTCAACATTTTATGTTAACTAAGTTCCTCTAGCAAGATGTATTTACTAAATCCAGTTTATCTGAATGAATTGCCTAGAAAATAAAGGCATTGACCAGGCCTAAAAACTAATACAGAACCATTTTTTAATATTGTAAACTTTAATATGAAAAGTTCATTAGTCAAACTAATTACCTATACGTGTAATTGTTTACAATACATTTTTAAAGACAAAATTTTGATGAATAGAAAACTTGATACTCAGCAAACTACAATGTACAAAAATAAGTAGAACTTCAAGGCACGCACACACACAAAAGAAAACAAGTTGCTTTTGGCACATGCCAATTTCTAATATTTTGATTAGTACTGAAAATATGTGAGTTTACAAGGTACCTCGATTGTATAGATTGTGTTATTATATAAAACCTTTTGATAATATTCTTCAATCTAAGGACAAAGTCGCATAAACCATATGTCCATATAAAATATTTTCCATTACATAGTAGATATACACATTGATAAAAGACATTCTCCACACAAATAAAATTTGAATGACTAAAAGCAGAAAAAGGAAAAAGGAAGAACCAAAAAGTAGTTTCAGTTAACTCACACTAACAAAACTGAAGCTGAAAGAGCTACCTCAATTATGCATATTGTATCTTGTTCTAATATTATTCATTCTAATCAAGATATCATTAATCATATTAGTTTTCTCAATTACTTAAATACTTGAACCACCTTTAGAATTTAATGTTAGATCAAAGATAAAAATGCTGATGAAAGGGGATGCCATAAATATAATACGAATGAAAAAGCTGTTAAAGAAAGATTACTCAGACTTACCCATGATATCCAAGGTTACCAAATTTCTAGCATTTGCACAGGTACAGCTGATGACCAGCATAAGAAGAAGCATGAACCTCATTCTCAAACACATTATACCTGTCAAATAAACTAATTGATGAATGCCATATTTACATGCATCAGATTATTTAAAAAATATATATTCCTACACCTAACACATAATTCATGGATATCACTCATTGGATTAGTGAACACAATTATTACAACTTATTTTGCCTTTAGGTAAACATGATAAAGTGGTCCTATATGCATACTTTTACATAAAATTGCGACAAAAAATGTACATGATTTAATTATCAATAAAAAAGAAATCAGTTCTGGTCCACATGAATAAGTATTTTAGTCACCAGAACAAAAGGTTTCAAAACATTAAGATGACAATCAAACCAGATATGTGCAGTGAACTTACATAAATTTGAACAACGATAGTTCTCCAAAGAAATAAATAAACAAAACCAAGAGGAGAAGATTTAGTCGATTATTAGAATGGACAACTAGTAAAGAAGCACCAAGTTAAGTCAACTGACAGATACAACTAAATCCCTTTTCAGGTTCCTACTGCATGGCATCAAAACATCAGATGTCCTGGTGACATCGGAATCATATAAGAGCAAACTCCCCAGACAAAGTTTTCATTAATTAATTTATTCAACCACAAACTTTAAGTTCCTTTCAAATATTACAAAAGATAAATTATAATCAATTCTTTTGATTTCTTTATCCCTTTCTCTTGCATAGTCTTCATGTTGCAGAGACATAAACTTAACCAATAGATGGTGTTAACTATGTGTCCTTCAATTGCAATCATTTCCAAAGGAAACATTAAACTTTTTCATTGTTATGTGATCATCAATTGCAAAGACAGAATTATCCAGCAGTTGCATGAAAACTGTCTTTTAAGATCATCAGAATACACACAACATTACTCTGCCATTGACACCAAAAAACTTTTGACTATTCCAAGCACCAAAGATCCAATTATATGACTTTTCAACAGAATAACAACGAAGTTCAGGTGGAGAATGAATCTAGAAGAAAACCTTTTCAAAATTTAGCCGATTTTACAAGTCACAAAAGGTCCCTCTATGGGAGTTGTATCCTGTTATTCCTTGAATGATTCTTCGAATCGATTCCCCAAAAAAAACAAAGGCCGCAGAATCTCTACAAATTGATCCTTTGGCAGCAATTTATACTATAATTCCAAAAGGGAATCAGATCAAACCTAACCATGAAAAACAGATGCCTACAAATACACCCCACACTAACTTAAGCATTTTGGATTGAAAATTTGAAATTGACAGAAATATATTCCAAGATCTGAAATTTCGTTGTTCCTCAGCCAATGCCCCAATTTTTTAAGACTTACAAACAAAAAACAGGTATACTTTTATGAGCTTAAAACCTAACCATCCTCACTCCAGCTGATATTCTAACTTCCAAGAATTTGTTCCAAACAGCAACTCCTTAAATAAAATGTTGACATATGTCAGTACCACATAAGAGAGCATCTGTTATGGTGTCACCGTAATCTGAATGCAAATAGCTCGTATAAGGGATGGTAAACCAAATCATGCAGACCAAGAGATGTAGCCTTCGCACTCACCCAGAATGTGAGTCACTCTGACACTAAGATCTACCCGGCATGTTGAGAATCTATTACAAAAATCAACCGCCTAACTTGAATCCTTCTAACACAAAGGCGCAATTACCATCCTTGACTCACACACTGACAGTTTTAACACTATTTGAAGAAGAAATTAGCAAAGTTGTAGCATCTTTCTCACTTAGAATGCTTAAAAGCAAAACTAGAAGCATATCCAGTATCCCTTGT
The DNA here is from genome assembly GCF_009389715.1 of Phoenix dactylifera. Classification (NCBI taxonomy): domain Eukaryota; kingdom Viridiplantae; phylum Streptophyta; class Magnoliopsida; order Arecales; family Arecaceae; genus Phoenix; species Phoenix dactylifera. The sequence continues at coordinate 4,741,036 of NC_052394.1, read as the reverse complement.
CAGCCTCATTCCTAGTAGACCACACAAGGTATTGCTAAAAGCTCAATCAGCAAAAAGCCAAAGACCTTGACCCCCAAAGACTTTCTGTTTCACACAGGTAGATCAAATGAACATCTATCACAACATTACAGTTTGATACTAATGGAAGAAACTATAGAAAGAAATGCTCCACAGCACCTTAAGCATAACCAATCCAAAACATCACCACAAGAATAAGAGGTGCCAAAGTTCCCCTGCAGACACTACCATGAGGTGATAGCTTCTCTAACTGCCAAGGAATTAAAACATTGAACAGATGAAACACAATAAGGACAAAACTTCACTTTCCCGTTCAAAACACCTATAATCTACATCCAATTTTAACGAATTTCGTACGACGGACAAAGGAAAACTTAGAGGGAAGGAAAAAGCTCTGCGTGCAGTTTAGAAGAATGTCATATCTAGAAAGCAACAATCCAGACGATGAGCCATCCAGTCAAATCAATTTCTTTGCCCAAGTAAACTGTGACTCAGTATCGTCCACCCATTATTTTCTCTTCAAACTTGATCTTCTAAACCCAAAGCATAAATAAAAAAATCAATATAAAAGCAAAATAATCATTTCCACACGTCTCTATACTTAAATCAAGATAACATCGTGATATCAACAACTTAAACTCCAACTCAATCTCGACACAGTCACCAATTTGTCAAGACAAGACAAGCACCTAACACCCGATCTACAACAAATCCAAGCTACAAATATAGAAAGCAACATCTACAAACCATGGAAAGAACAATAATATCGCACCAAGATTTCAGCCACCGGTCATTCTCTCTATGTAGGTCATTACCGATAAAAAAAAAAGAAGACATCAGATCATTAAAACTACCAGCCACAACAAAATATTTTCAAAGAAATTGAGATCTTGAAACCCTAATTTGCAGATTGAGATGGACGAAAGATCGAGAAATTTATGGATGAAGAGAAAGCGATATAGATGGGAACCTTGACGGGAGAGGGGGGGGCGGGGGCTTCGGTATCTCCTCCTCTCGAAAGCCTCCGACGGGAGGGAAAGGGTTGACTTCTTATGATAGGGAGAGAGAGGGAGTGGAGAAAGCAGAGACGAGAGGCGGCTGCCGTCGCCATGGGGTAAAGATTGAATAAATTCCTCTACTTTCGCTGTCGTTAACCGGAACCCACGAGGAAGCGTGACGTTACTGGCTCTTAGTTAAATAGAAATTATTTAAAAAAAATAACATAAAAACAAGCCTTTTAACGTCGACAGCAGGGTTCGAACCTGCGCGGGCGAAGCCCAACAGATTTCAAGTCTGTCTCCTTAACCACTCGGACATATCGACATTTACTCTCAGCTTTATAGCATAATATATATGTAATAGTTTTAGGCCCTTCAACCACCCTTATCATTCATTCATGGTCCTAATGGAGAGAGATGAAAAGCTTTCCTACCCACTGATTGGCAAGTGTTTTTTTATGCTATCAGTTTAAATGTCTATATGTATCATCATGATCGCACTTCTTGTTTTCACAAATACAAATTTTGTATTTTAAAACATAATGTACTAAAAATGCAATGCAATATAATGTAATGCTGCATCAAAAATAATGTAATATAATACAATATATATATTCGTTTATACTTCAAGCCGATAACTAATTGATGATAGTCTTCGAATCTCCCTCAACAATAATATTGGAAGCAATGAAAACCATAGTTGCATAAACATGACCCTTCCAAATTCTCCTCACCTCCACTAGGGGGACAATGACATCATAAATTTGACATTACTCTATGGCTATGAGGGCAAATCTCTGACTTCGGATCATAAAGCCAACTCCATCTTTTGCGCCACTATCCAGAATGCTTTCATCAATATTGATCTTGAGAAAATTAGAAAATGAGAGCTCTCAGATAAAATATATCATCCTATAAGACACAAAGAGACGTACTGAAAGACTCAATTTCTCGGGTTGTCTCGATCAAGTGAGCAGTTTTGGCTTGGATGTATTGACCAGATGCTGGGGGCTTGAGTTTTCAGAAGAGCAGTAAAGGAACCCAGATCCTTATTTTCAAAAATACATGCATTCTTAAATAACCAAAAATGGTAAACGATGTAATAAGAGATAATCACTCCACAAGACTCGATGATTTTGATGCTTCTTCTTAAAGGACTCCAAAAGGGTGATCATGGACTGCTGGGGTGCTCAAGGCAATTTGCCACACTCTGCAGGCGTGTCCTCACAGTGCAATGCAGCGGGCACCATTGGCATGCCCCATCCCTGAATATAAATCCTTGGATATGAAGAGGAGGCTTTTGGTTCAGAGTTTTGCCCGTTAGCTTTCGCCTTGGTCTGTTTCTCCTTCTTTTTTCATATGAAATGAAAGGGGTTTCAATCTCTGGACAAATACAAGATGACAATGATGATCTCAGGTTATGTTATAATTATCCAAAAAAACTGCCGCTGAAACATAACGGGTCATGATGGAGTTGGGCCCATGGGCCTAACAGTCCACTGACCCGTTATAAAATATCAACGGCGCTTGCGGGAGATCATGGCAAGGCTGCCATGGTTGTAATTTTTCTTCGTTTTGGTAACTAGGAATGAGACGTAACGGTAAAGCCACTGTTTTATTATAGATTTTTTAGGTATATACTCTTCCAATTTTTAAATATTAGAATTTGCATGAATACTTTTCTAAAATTGATATTTTTATCTATATCCTTATCAAACACTTGTTTTTGCTTTGTATATATATTCTTCTTTTTTTTTTGCGTATCTACCTCTGCCATCTAACGTTGTTGTTAAGAAGTTAGTAGTTTAAATTTGAAATGATAAAAATATCCTAAGTGAGTAAACAAGCAAAAAGAAATGTTTATAAAGGTATACATGTAAATAGTAATTTTGGAGAGTATTCATGTAATATTATATATTTAGAAGGATATACACACAAAAAAAATCTTCAGATTTTTGCATAAATATCCTTCTAAATATTAAAATTTGTCATGAATACCCTCCAAATTGATATTTACGTGCATGCCTTCATAAAACACTATTTTTGTATGAATACTTTTGACATTGCGATTCAGCTAATGTGATTAGCTAAAATTATATTTATTTAAACTAAAAATTAAATAAAATTATGAAAGTATCTTTTTATTTCTGAAGCAGATGACAGGTTAGCGGGTCTAACTGAAAACTATTATTTCTACCTCCTTTGAAAATTTTTTGCTTCCGTAACTTCCCTCTCCACCATAGATAGCCCTTCATTATATCTTTTTTACATAAAGATGGTCATGTCCTGCTTTTAGCTTTATGAATTATTTAAAGAAAAGTTTTGTAAGAGATGTGCAATATTTATCTTTTAGTGTATGAGATTTGCAATGTTCATCTTTTAGAGTTGGAAAATTTCTTATATATAAATTGGTGGTTGATTTATAATTACTGCAACAAGATGGGCCCTACATACTACATTTTTTCTTCTTTTAAAAAATTGAAGCTCCAAAAAAAATAGTTTAAGGTACACAACGTAAAGAGTAGCTTTCTAGCACATGGCCGCGGAGGTTGTTAATAAGTCTGAAGGGTTTAAAGTCTTTCAATAATTTTAATTGGAGATGATTGATGTTGTCTTTCTACTCATGAGTATAGCAGTAGCAGGAAAACTCGATCATTGCAATCTATCGTGTGTTTTTAAGAGATTCTAATCATTTTTTATATTCTAATGCATGCCCTCATATATGCATCTATAACAATAAATATTATAAACTATATTTCAATGAAATAAAATATAGTGATTGTTATAAATGAAGAAGAATAAAGTAGAATAATCTTATGATTAGTGAAATAACTTTTATGACTCTTTTTGTTATCTAATTGTCGAATCGATCTTTTCCTTTAGCAATTTTTTTATGAAAACATTGAGGAGCAGGCATTAGACAAATCTGAGTGTTCAAACATGTTGAAATAGAAAAAAATAAAACTAGAGTTTTTTTGAATGTAAATCTTCCTAAATATGTGAAATTTTATGAATACCCTTACAAAGTATTATTTGCATATATACTCTTATAAATGTTTCGTTTTTGCATATCTACACATTAAGGATATTTTAGTTATTTTTAATTTTAAACTGCTAATTTCTTGATGGTGTTAGACGGTGTGGGCATAAATGCAAGAAAAAAGAAAAATGCAGGGTATATACACAAAATAAGTACTTATAAGGGTATATATGTAAATATTAATTTACGAGAATATTCATGTATTTTTTAATATTTAGGAGGATATGTATGTAATTTTTTAATTATTTATTTATGTAAATATTATTTTTTCAAAAGAAAAGCTAAATCTCAATGACAGTTTGAAAAATAAATTTTATTGCGAGGCTAAATTATGATCGACTCAAATAACAGTGCCGTTTTATTGCAAAACCTTTTCTATAGTAATAGCAAGTATTCTATGCCAAAACATAGTCAAATCCTCTGCTAGATGAGGGAATAGGAAGTGCTATTTTTTTACGGCCATCAATAACCGATATGGAATACGTTGAGACAAAGGCGAGATTGCAGATTGTCATCCATAAACTTGTTAAAAAAAAAATATGATACTAATCATTTCACACGAATGTAAAAGAATTATTTATACTCAATACTTCCAAAGGCACATGACAATCTTAGAACATAGAACCTCCTCGTACTGGAAGAAACATGGAACCACTGTATACTACCCTGTCTGCCATCCACGAGCACAATATATGCATTATTTTTTAACCTACTTTCCAAGCATTAGAACTCTCTCTTTCGCTCTCTCTCTCTCTCTCTCACACACACACACACTCCCTCTCTATGGTCACAACAAGAGTAATGAGCGTAAAATGATCTTCTTTGTTGTGCTTCCAGTCTTCATACTCTAATACATCTAACAAGTCTACCAAGGATCAGCCTTCTCTATTGAACAAAAAAGAGAAAATAACTTTTATTGCTATGTTGCAAGCAGAAGCTTTCCACATTAATTGCATTGTCGGATCTCAAAATCTTCAAATTTATACCACACTGAATTTTGATCATCTTATGAAATAACCGGAAAATCAAAGGAACTTCATTCGACGATTTCATAAGATAGATCCAAGTCACTCTAGAATAGTAATCAATGAAGGAGACAAAATACTTATAAGGAAAGGAATCGGAATTGACCGATAGCCAATGCTAACAATAGAAGAGAAATTTAATCTCATGATTTATATGCAGCAGGTTTTCTTGCCTGCTAGTTATTTTTCAATTTCCCTTAACATTATAGCACCAACAAGATGAATATATAAGTTTTCTTACATCCTTGGGCTATCCTATTTCTTGTTAGAAGAAGACTCTTTGAGTAATCAAGAATTTTTATCGTATGTAAAGTTGGGCTCAACTTCTCTTTATAAGATCTTACATCAAAATCTGATTTGTAAAGGAGAATGTTTGTAGATTCTGTCACAGTTTGCAGCCTATCTCTCCATCCATGTTTTGGAACAACTCTTTATGCATAATACACCTTCTTTTTATCCTTGTTTAGTGATGTTAGTGGGCTGGGCCAACTGGGCCAAAGTTGATAGCACATACATTTGGCTAACGGCTGCTAACGAGCTCTCTTGGCCTCCAAACTTCCTGTAGTTGTCAATTAACCTTCTACACTGCCTTAGAGGCCACTCCAAGTGCCTCTAAATCGGCCTATCCTTTGTGGCGAAGTATATAATTTCTTGCTCTGTGCCTATATTTTGTTCATGAGATGTTCTGATTTCCTTTGTGCTTGCATAGTTTAATATCTGAGTCAACCAAATCATGCGCAGGCACCGCAATCTTTTATTAATCTCATGAAAGGTAACTTTCAAATTTCAGTCTTTGATCGGCAGAAGCCATGAATCATGGCTTCAAAGAGGATCCCTTAAGATGATTGCATCGCAACAAAGTCTACCTTCATTGCATGTTGACTACAATGTCCGTTACTTATCGTGTCAAACTCTTCGCAAAATTAATTGTATTCTATATATTGATTTTTTTTTTTTCTGTCTAGATGAGATTACATCACCTTTAGCAAAGACTTAAGATGATAATTCAGACCCAAATTAGGGATTCTGATGAAGCTCTTGTTAATTTAAAGTGCTGCCGTCCAAAGATTAGATGGACCGATTCTATGTGATATCTTATTGGATTTTTCAGTCAGCAGATGAGGGAATGACATCAAAGCTGATGTCTTTCAGAAGTTGCATTGGCCTTCAGTTCTCCTAGCGGCTCAAGCTTGCCCTACCATTTTAGAACCTCAGTTGATGACATCAAAGTTCTGACTATGGCTTTTCTAAAATCCACGATTTAGCCCTTGGAACATTGATATAATGTATCGAGATGCAAATCCGTTCCAAAAGCGAAAAGAATAAAAAATGTACTACGACACAAATGGTCCTATCTATATCCAAATTGAGATTGAATTGCTGATGCTTAAAACCTTTTCAGCATTTGGTTTTGTTGGTAAATGAAATAAAATACGTGACCATTTGCATGATGACTCTGTAACAAATCATATTCTAAACATTTTTTGCCTAAAAGTAATGAGTCTAAATGTCTGTTTTTATTGACTTCAATTGTTGGATTACTTAAATAAAACCACCAAGCAACAGGGTTACATGCAGCTCACATTGCATGTAAGTAGCTTAACATGGGCGGATATGTTGGTTTAATAAACCCCAACTTCAAAAATAATAAATTAAAACATAAAAAAACACGATGCATGAATGCAAATATCTGCCATTCTCAGCTTATTGTACAAGGGTTTTGTCTATTGGACATGGGTCCATTTAAGAGAGAGGCGTGCGGCTCTTTTGGCATAGAGATCTACTATTTCTCAAATGGTGATACAAGCAACTAAAGTTCACATATGATTTTTAATACCCTTTGATGCCAAGTTTGCCAAAAAAACATCATGATGTTGTCATTTATGACAAAGCAATATCATCATCATCATATTAAAATATCTTGTGATGCTATGACAATATTGTCACGTACAATAATGGATCTCTTGTAGTTTTTTTTTTGTTGCTAAATTTGACGAAAGGTAAAGAGATTAGTGGTGAAGCTAGTCAAAGAGATGTAACTATCATCAAGATGATATAGAGTCTCAATCAGACCGTGATACTTCCAATATTATTCAAAAAGAAAAAAGAAAAAAAAAAGTGGATAGAGCTTAGTGGTCATACCTCTTTGTTTAGTAACCAAAAGTTAATATTTTTATTTTTGGATTATGTATTTTAAATGATTATAGCGTGATTAGATCTCCATCCCTCCTCTCAAAGAAGACGGTTTTCTCAGGAGGTTGGTAACATCTTCAAGCATGGTAAATATATTTATTAAAACAAGATAAGATAATTAGTCATTACTAATTTGAACATATTCTATCGTAAATATTGATGAATGAGGATTCTTAATACATACTCCTAATTCAACATCTACAAATTTTTAACATATATTCCCCAACTGCTCTATTAAACTAATTTGGTGGGCTAATCTCATTGACCCTGGACTTTAAATCAGAAGATGCACAAATAAATCCACCACTTTCATCTTTAGCCTTTAAAAAGGTATCGTAATCCATGATACATAAAAAATTCTCTGTTTCACTTTCACACTATATAATAACCTACCACTTGAAATCTGTAGGCTTCAACAAACTAGACTTCGGACTCTTTTGATATGGTGAGAAGACTTGAATTATATTTATTGTGCCCTCGGGACTTGAAAAAAACTTCTGGCACCGAATCAAAATTTATTTATTTATGTAGCTGTGACAATTAATAAGGTATACTTCGTTATGGCCTATTCCATGAGAAAGAAAAAAGAAGAATAATTTGTTACGGCCTAGATCTGCTATCTCCTTGTAAAGGGAATAGAAGAGGGGCTGGAAGCCCGCACACACATGGCCCCAGGCCAAGTTCACGTGCTCCAACTCCTTCAGCGCCCGGGAACCCGCATTAAGAGGCTCGAACTTCCCCCCATCGACCCAACCATAGCCCGGTCAACCTGGTGTATGCCCACCGTTCACGGCCCGGCAATTTCCAGTGTCTAAGCTGTGTAATATAAAACTTCTCTCTCCCCCTCTCTTTCAAAAATTATAATGTACATTATGCACACCTATCGTGATATACCATACCAATCATCTCGTCTCGTTTCTATTGATCTCAATTCAAGACACCACTGCAACGTGCTGTGTGTGGTGTAGGATGTAATTTTTTTTTTCTCTCTCTCTCTCTCATATGAGGTAATTATTTGAATGATCCCAGAATCTCTAACCTTATAAACAATGTTGAAGTTACTGCTTTATTTTTTGGATGCCTCAGTAATTTTAAATTTGGATGGTTTGAATCTTAGCTATCTCTGTACTTGATCATTAGGTGTCACATGTAACGTACCTGACACGAAGTCCTGTTCTCTCCTCAATCAGTAATGTTCATTTATAAGCCAGGCCATTCGTATATTTAATGGCAGAAGAGGCGGAACCAAAACTTTTTCCGAGTTTTTCCGAGTTTTTCGGCTAGAATTATTAGAGTGTCAAGAATGGAAACGCACCCACTTTGGTTAGCGAATTTAACACGATTGTCGGTGGAAAGGCATTTGCACAAAATCGGGCCATGGGGTAGCCATCTATTCTAAGCTGGTTTGGAGTGCAAGGCTCTCCATGTTTGCCATTTTGGACGTCACATTTAGATCCAAAGCGGGACGCCAAACAGCGAAACTGGGACATGTTCTCCAAGTTGAGGTCCACATGAAATCAATCAAATCATTATAGGCTAAGGTGGTTGTCCTGAACAGATGTGATGCCCTGCTTTCCAAGCCTTAAATAAGCTTCAAATCCGTGCTCTTTATTCATGAACCCAGCGTGATGCATGGCCCAACTTAAGTAAAGGTACGTGATTTAAAACCTAGCACTAGGACTCAGTACGATCATATTCTTTTCAGTTTTCTAAGATGGGGGTTACTTATTGTATGAGAAGCAGCGTGACTTCTACAATTTGGACATTCTTAAAAACCAAAAGACCATTTGAACCGTATTGAGGTCAAGATGAGGTCGGGCTCCGGCCTACGCATCCAGCGTTATGGAAAAATTTTCCACCCTCCGACCTCACCATTGATGAGGTCAAGTGAGGTCACGCTCCGACCCGCGCGTCCAGCGCTACAGAGGGATCTCTCGCCCTCCAACCTCACCATTAATGAGGTCAAGGAAGGTCGGCCTCTGGCCCGCACGTCCAGCGGAATCTGCCGCCCTCCGACCTCGTCCCCACCGGTCTCAGACAGCGGAGGCGACTGCTCCTCCTCAGAGATATTGTCCGCTTTGAAGGAGGTTTCATAGTTTCTTCCCGACGCACGGTTTTGCCCCATAAAAGACGTCTCTGAAGAGAAAGTGGTTGCCCTATATCATTTAAGAAACATGCTTCTCCGCTATCTAGTCGATATGGGATTAAGTCCGAGCTCTAAGCATTTGGGCCAACAATCTTTCCTCAACTTCTCTCCACCTACAGCTTGTGTTTATCACTCCACATCCCAGCGAGTGCGATGCCAACCCTTAAAACACCTTGAAGGCTCCTTCCATAATGATAAGAGCAACAACCAAATCAATCACAGCGACCCCCTTTCTCCATCCCCCCGTCCCATTAGGGCTCGTTTGGTTCGCGGAAAGTATTTTTCCTCATAGGAATATGATTCCTGGGAATCAGATTCCTAGAAAGAGGATACCTAGGAAAGTACTTTTGGCATGTTTGGTTAACCATGGGAAAGTGACAAATTTCCAAAGTGCTTATGTTTGGTTGACCATCCACTTTCCTAGGAAAGTTATGTATAATTCCTATTATGCCCTTAATAAAAATTAGGTTTTTAATGCCTCTTTAATGCTTCTTTAATGCTGAAGGGTCTTTTGGGGAAAAAATAAAAAAGGAGTGATTCCCACCTCATGGGAAAGTAACTTTCCCATGTTTCTCATGGGAAAGACTTTCCCATGAAATGTGGGAATCATATTCCCATGGGAATACAACTTTCCCATCTCTCTCCTTTGAAAACTCCAACCAAACAAGAGGCATTTCATTACTTTCCCGTTGACCACACTTTCCCCCCTCCTTTTCCTGCGAACCAAACGAGCCCTTAATTCCATCCAATACCACCCTCTAAAATTCCACATCCATCCCCCGGCCTGCTGGGCCCACCACCTAGACGGCTCGACACCTTTGATAATCCGGACCCGCCATCCGGTGAACAGGGATTGTATCTTTAATGTAAAAAAAGAATTTATTTTTCTTCGTATGACTCCATCATTGGATCGTACCTATGCATAATATAACCTAATGACCAATGTTGCAAAATAAGATCAATCATCCTCTCTCTCACATGAAAGACACAACCCGTACCCCGACTCGATCTTCTTAACCTCAGCCATGCATCATATTGCATGATGTTGATAGGCTTGAATTTAGTTCGTGAGTCAATTACCATCCTAACTAAACCAAGGATAGGCTCCAGCACAGCTCATTAAGAAATCTTTGCCCCTTTGCTCACGTCATTATCTTATAAGGTTGGGATAAAATTTTAACCCAGGGGTGCGTCTTTTCACCATTCGTAAAGTCAGAAGCCAATCCTTCGATCGTGTGCTGAGTCCATAACTGTATTTCACGGCTAAGGGTCCATGACCTTTCTTTATAGCTTATTAATTCCAGAAACACAAACCAAAAGCCCTGTAACAAATCCAGCTAGCATTCATTTGCCTGATGTGCTAGCTCCCTCCAAGGCTTCAAGTCCACACCTCCTCCTGCTCCTGCTCCCCCTCCTCCTCCTCCTCCTCCTCCTCCTCTCCTCTCTCTCTCTCTCTCTTTCTGAGACAAAGATGCTCTCCAAAAGCTCAGATATCGCGCAGGAGTCCCTTCAAATAAGGCAGGATGACAAGTTCTACACCAGGCTCCTCTCCAAGGAGAGCTCTCCGGCTAACTCTTCCCTCAGGGTCTACTATGGGGTGGCCACTGGGTCTGTGCCTTTCTTGTGGGAGTCACGACCTGGGACACCAAAGAACACCATCCCCACCACCGCCCTCCCTCCCCTCACCCCTCCACCATCATACTACTCCAGCCCCAAGATCAAGAGCTCCAAGAAGTCCTCCAAGTCCAACCTCATTCATACCATCCTCCCCAGGCTCACTCTGAGCAAGACCCATGCACCGCCTTCGCCGTCTGTCTCGCTGTCATCCTCGTCGGTGTCATCCTCCTCCTCCTTGTTCTCTCCAGTAGGCTCCACAGGGACTCACCAGCGTCGGCGGTCCTCAAGCACGAGGTTTTCCTTCTCCTCCCAGGGCGATGACGAGGAGTCCGACGATGGGTCCCCAACCTCCACTTTGTGCTTCAGGATGCGGCATGGGGGCAAGCTCAGGGGGTGCCACTCAGTCGCCAACATGAAAAAAGCATTGCTGTCCATCGTCGGTCATGGATCCAGCCAAGGTACACCCGCCTAGAGGCCTAAATCAATACTTTGAGGTCTGGTTGGAAGTGTAACATTTGTGGTAGTGTTTCTCATCTACCAAAGAAGAGCAAAAACGAAAATTGAGAATGTAATAGCTAGATATCAAATCTTGTCTATGCTAAGAATAACGTGGCTCAGTTTGTATCAGCATAGCTCATGCTCTCCCTTCCTTATTCTTTCTTCTTCTTGATCTTCTTGCTTCTTTTTTCATTTTAATATTTTTTTTTATCATTTATAAGTCGAGATGCTGAAAATAGAGTTTTGTTTGATGGTTGTGCAAAGATGGTTCCTTGTGTGACGTGACATGGGTAGCATGAGAAGAAAGCAGAGATAGTTGTGTCCTACCCCCTTGTCAGTGATAAGCACTGAGTTGTGTTAGTGTAACCAACTATTAATAGAGTTATTATATACCATTCTCGAAGCCCGTTATAGCTAGGCTTTTATATACGTCCTGTACGTACTATTGCAAATAAAAATTCAGTTGCAATTCGATATACAGAGACCTTCTTCGATCTTCTCCTCTTGTTTTAACAAGGTATCAGAGTTGAGCTTGGATCTGTTGGTGGATTGATGTGGGATGTGGTAAGTGTTCTTATTATTATTGTTCAGTTCACATATATTATTATTGGGCTTGTGCATAAGCTGGCTCATATATCAACATCAAGTGAGGAAAGATGGGTTTCAGCTTCCTTCTCAGCAGTTGATTTGATTTGAAGGGCATTGGAATCTCTCTCTCGTGAGGAAGGAGAATAGGGAGCAGGGCTAGAAAAAGAAAGAGAGCTGTCTTGCAGTAATTAAGTTACAATGAATCGAGGACTAACTCATTTAATGAGGCTGACCTCCTCCTGTTTCATTTTTTTAAGTGTAAATTGATGGGTTATTCTGTTCAGTAAAAAGTGACTAAATTTCTATCAAGAAGAAAAGAGGCTCACTTTTTTTTTCTTTTCTTTATCCTGACCAAAAATCCGCAGGATTTCTACTACACAATAAACAAAGTGAAACACTTTCGATGGCATCCTTGCCGAATTTGGCAATATTAAAAGAAGGATAATTTGATAAGAGTATAGGTTTAATTAGAGCGAGAAGGGTATAATTTTCTTTCTTCTAAATGAAGATTGAATTTTTTTCGACTTAACTTATATAATTTTAGTATAGGCAGAAATTTGGTTAGCATTAGTACATTCAAATTCATGCACTATTTTGTGTGAAGTGATATTTAGCTCTCTAGTAAATGATTTTTCGTATTTTGCGAATCGAAAAAGTTGGATGACTTGTTTGGAGGGGTTGGGTAAAGGGATTCACAATTGTGTAAAATTTGTGCTCTTTCTGTATTGCTAAGTAAGAACTCCGGCGATTTTTTTTTTTTTTTTTTTGAGAAAAAGGGAGGCCCTGCCACCCAAATTTATTAATGATAATTATTTACAAGAGCAGAGAAAAGTAAGTTGGGAATGATGTACAATGAGGGTAGTCAGCTTCAGAAGGTGTTTATCTCAGGAGTTGGATTTCTGTAGCAAAATTGAAAGGTGACAGAATTAAAAGGCTTTTTCTGTAGTACAGTATATAGCACGTCCAATAAATTATTTTGTCTTGTTTGTTGGTAATCCTTATCAAATGAAATGGGTATATTGAAGAAGATAACAGAAGGGTGCTAAATAGTCAGATGGTATGTTTTTTGGTGGCGAATCAAAAGACTTGTCAGTGCTTCTTCCTTTGAAAGACGGCAGGAGAGTTTCGTGGGAGCTTTACCTTCGGTTTGTGGTCCATCAGTACATCAACAGTAAATTTTTTATTAAAAAAAATCGAAGGAAGCAACGTCTTCTAGAAAGGAACATATACTCTTGAAAGATGTTAACTGCATCTCTCTAATTAGTGGACTGTTTCATTGTTCATGAAAGCTTGATACAATCTAAGTGCAAGTAAGACCTTCAGAAATTAACCGTAAACACACTCAAATTCACTCAGTTGAAGTGGAACTTTCCACCATCTTCTTTTCCTCTCAACTAGAAGAAAGAATCAACCAGGAAATGTCACTTCATTTTAGTGAACTTTCTTATTAGCACTGCCTAAAATCTCACACATTGCATGGACACTATCTTTCTCTCCCAGAAAAGTCATCAAGAAATCTCTTATAGACCTCTAAGCTGTCTTGGGTTCAAGTCATAAATTAACTTGAAATCATTCATGCAGCAGTTCTTTTAAGCTTCACCCAGGGATCCTGTGGATATTAAATAGGCAAAAAAGAATCATCAAATTCGACAAGCTTGGGGTTAAGGTTCATTGATTGGGGCAGCCTGGATCAGAGGGCCAACCCACCGACTTCTTTGGCAGACATGGAGCTACTGAAGGGAGTTGGTAGGAAGGCTACCCACCATTTAATTCACCACCATATATCTTAAAGACCAGATGGCTAGCAAAAAGGGTTAAAAAAAAAGACGACCTGACCAATTAGTTAGAGAGGACCTGTAGCCACTGCAATCAGACAAACTTAATTAATATTTAGGACAAATATAAAGATACAAGATAGATATTAGAAAGAGAAATGCAAATGATTCAATCTTCTTCCTAATTGATGATGCTAGCAAGCCCACATGGAAGGCCAACATCAGCCACAATATGTATACTGTTTTGAAATCCAACCAAGAGAAATAATCTCAGTTCTGCAGCAGATAGGGTGTCATGTGTCATCTGAAGGGAAGTGATCAGAACAACAAGGATACTTTTTTTTTTAAAAAAAAGCCCTGTAGTATTGTAGTTGGCCGTTGGGTAGACTATACATGTTGGTGTAGCTCTATCATCAATTGGTATATTAAATGTAGGCCCACAGGTTAACTAGGGGTGTAAGTGGTGTATTGATCGATGTAGGTCCAAGAGAGGGAGTATTTTTATCCTTCCATTGATGGTGATTTTGGATCCCATCAAGTATAAGTTTTGGACAGTATCATCTGAAGGACACAAGTTCGATTTAGTATGATTTCAGGGCAGATATCTGGTGGAAGGCATAATCTCTCCTTTTTGAAAATTTCTCTCTTCTATTTAGTTAATTTTCAAGATTCCCCATCTAATGATCTAAATCATAAAAATGATACTGTGACACGGTTTATTCTCCAGCTAGGACCACAGGATCGCGGTCACGAGCAAATGTTTTAAGGTTGAAAAGCCAATTAAAATAATTAAAATCTTTGCCACAGGTATCAGATCGGAGATAAAGGTTGAAATCTAGGATCAACTCAGCTTAGATAATGGTGTAGAAAGCAGACTCAGCAGGAACAACATGTATGAGAATACATAAGCACCCAGGAGAAAAAAAAAAAAAAAACAGACTCACAAATATGGGGATGATTCTATGTTTACATATAGAAGCAATCATAATCCAAACTATACAAAGTAGAAATGATTTGATATGATATTCTCAAAACTGAAAGGTATCTCACTGTGACATTCGAACAGCACAAGGATCTAGAGCACAATGCCAGGTAGCTTTTCCAAGGGCTTACTCAAGGTGAAATTTTAAGATTATAGTTAAATTCCAACAGTATTCTTGTGTAGAAATTCTTGCAATGGACGGTATAATACACTCACCTATGTACTTACCTTGCTATGCCTCCTTTTAGGTATGATTTATTAAATAATCATCTCCTGCTTCAATTGTCACATTCTATAAGGAAGGCAGCTCACAAATGTGTATCACATGTACCTATAATTTCCCACTTAATCATGCAACTACTATCCCTGAAATAAAACAATAAACATAAAAGTGTCACTGAAATACTTGCACCACCCTATGTCATCTCATACTTCAACATAGACATGTGATCTACATTCAGTATTTGATAATAAGCCCAAATAAACCACACTTACCAAAGGGTACACATTCCCAAGACACCAAATTGCCTTGATCCTTTTTATCTTTATGGCTGCAGATGTGGACAACTTTCGACACCTGGAAAGAGATATCCCCTATTTTTGATACTAGAATTGTCCGCCGACCAAGATAAGCTTTAGCATGGAGGATTTGTTTGGGAGCACCCTCCTTGCTTTTAGCTTTACACATAGCATTGGTTACAGTGAAGTGTAACAAGTTGAAAAAGTTTGAAATAATTAAATTTAGTCACAATAATGACATAACTTCCACACAAAAAATGAGTAAATTTAAGTAAAATGAGAGAAAATTTATTGTATGAAACAATATTTGTAAGAAATGCCTTTTTTGATTTTTCTGCCCCATATGCTGACTCATCCTTCGCTTCTAGGTTGCTACGTCATTTTCATGATCTAATATTTACCCAAACAAACTCCTAAGCTGACCAACAAGGTTGAAATCTTGAGCATGTTTCTATGATACATTCATGAGGCTTTCCAGTTTCTAAGATTCCTGGAGCATACATTTCCATTTTTCTTTCACTTTCTTCTTCTTCTTCTTCTTTGTTTAAGTGGGCTACAGAGTGGGTGACCAGAAGAAAAATACGCCAATTGGGTAATCTTCCCCACTTTTGACTCTAAGAAGCTCCCCCTGGGTAATCATGGTTTGTTTCTTTGTTGAAGGACCACCACAATGTCCTATTCGTTTCGCTCTGATCTTTGTTTTTGGGGGGGTGCTCCATCTTTGCTGTCGGTGGTTACATCCTATGTTTCTTCTCTATTTCTATCTCATTGTTCAACTCAGTTTATGTCACAAATACTGCATCTAATATTTGATGTCCCTATGCCATTAGGCATTAGCTTTGAGGAGCTGGCTTAAGTCTAGTCTTGTCCGTTGGCATCAACATTCCAACCTTGGAAGTTAATACTTGACGATATCTCGGACATTCACCTCTCCACTTGGCAATGACGTCCTGAGGGAACTTCACCGTGATAATTGCATTACATCTAATGCCTATTCCCTTTATTTTTTTTCATATCATCTAAATGTTTGAGATTCCAATAATCATATCAGTTATTCCTGATATGCTATAAATTTATTAATCAGATTTTCTTCTTGGGAGCAAATTGAGTGTTGTTTCTTGGTGAAACTAGCAACCATCTAGTTCTTTGATTGAAATTACCGCACACAAAAATGGAATATGGATAGTTTTGCCTATGGAATAGTCATTCCACAATTTATCCTGCATTTATTTGGCTACAGTTTCTGGAATAACTCTATGTTGAGAGTGTTTTTGTCATAAAAGAAGTCATAAATGAGGGCTTTATACTAGGAATAACTTATGACAACATGGAATAGTTATGCTCAGCACAAACAACTACAACCGGGATAACTATTTTTTGCTTATGCCTGCCTTCTAAAAGCTGTTTGGCAGGCAGAAAGGCGTAGAACTTGAACCAAACATGGCCGTAGGGTTTTGCTGCAGACAACCTGGATATAGCTCAAGCCTATCCAGGAAATGTAGAATTTGGTCATTTAATCATGTTATTTATTTTCATCTCCCAGGGAACCCACTCTTTGAGTTTTTTCCTAGAATAAAATGAATACTTCCACGACTTCTACCTCTTTTATAGTTACCTAGGGAAAGCAGAATTTTGTCCACCAGAATTATTCTCCTTTACAAGAGTCGGTAAAGAGTGATCATTTCTTTCTTTCTTTGCTTTCAAAGTATATCCTCTAAAAAAGTGAATCAACTAATAAATTTCACAAATTTACCAGATAACTTGTCCAACAGAATGAAAGCAGAAAAGACATGTAATTTTAACCATGACAAAAATATGTAGAAAATCTGGGAATTTTGAGTTTTCAGAAGATATATATGCATTTCACTTTGAGCGATGATATAAAGTCTGTACATAAATAAGCAAAAGCAGCAAAGACTTGAAAGAAACAATTTTGTAAACTTATCAACCAAAAGGAACAACTTGGATTAATCACATTTAGCACATATACCCATGAACGTCCATTAACATTCTAGAATTGTAAACATGCTGAGATTATATTAACACTGATAAGCTAGTGACTGGCATAAATCAAGCGCTGCCAGACTTCATGCACAGCTTTACAAGGAAGCATGAGATGATCTAGCTTAGCAGCATGTCTGAACCTTGCTAAGGTACCAAGCAAAAGCTGTCATCTGCTAATTAATAAACAAACATACTATAATTCTTAAACAATTTCAATAATACAGTATATTTACAAAAAATTAGTTCACCAGCTGGAACTCCCCCGACATGATAAATTGATAATGACCTAATTTGTTTTAAAATATCTATATAACTGATTATCCTAAAGCTGGCCCCAAATAGTTTGGAAAATGCTTGATGATTATGGTGTGTGCAATTGATTGTCCAAGAATCAATTAGAATTCCAGAAGATATTAAAAAAAAAATCAACTCAGCAAGTACATGCTCAGATCACTGAACACTGCCCATGCTCTTCCACATCCATACAAAACTGGGTGAGGAACTGGGGAGCTTCTCGTAGCAGCATACTCAAGGCCAAGGAGCCCTATAAGCATGTCACAGCAACACCCATGTGCTCAAATGCCTATGCCACCTTGGTGTGGACAATCAAATTACCAGCTCGGGTGACTCTGTTTTGGTAGAAGGTGACCTGGTCTCGCTTGCATACTGTCTCACTCTTATCATTCGAGGCATGAACATCTGTGATCTTTCTGAGGAGCAGGATGCTGGTGGGGTTTGACTTCGATAATAAAGAAGCCTTCAGCTCCCTTCACGGAACAGATCTAGCTCCGCTTTCAAATGTCATGCTGCCAATAAGGATCTGTGTTATTGGGTACATCCTTTGGCTAGCATGCAATGAGCATATCTTCAATGGATCACACCGCTTCCCTCCACTCCAATAGGCTGAGTTTCAATGCAGCAAGCCCTCCTTGATCTCCATGGAGTATGAGAATACCAAGGCAATCTGCAGCTCTCTATTACCTCCTTATTGAACAGGGTATGTCTTGGGAGTCCCCACCCCCTGGCACTCTCAAGGTCAATTTCAACAGGTCCATCAAGGAGGGAGGTAGACCCCCTGTGGTGCTGGATACATTATCCACGATCACATGGGAGCCACTGTAGCAGCCGGTGGCATCTTCCAACAGAACAGAAATGTAGCCATAATGGAACTGTGTGTTGCATGGGAAGGTGTCTACTGCACAGTCAATTCACATATGGCTTGAGGGCCAGTCTACCTCTACTATTCAATGGAGCAACCACTTGCCATCTCCAACATCTACAAATCATCCCTTGTTGCTGGATATTTTGCTCATCA
The DNA here is from genome assembly GCF_009389715.1 of Phoenix dactylifera. Classification (NCBI taxonomy): domain Eukaryota; kingdom Viridiplantae; phylum Streptophyta; class Magnoliopsida; order Arecales; family Arecaceae; genus Phoenix; species Phoenix dactylifera. The sequence goes on along the minus strand of NC_052394.1, from coordinate 4,722,318 downwards.
CTCAGGACCTCGAATCATTCCACATCTCACACACCTACCGCATGGGCAATCGAACGGCTGATTGGACTGCTAACTATGTAGCTGATCATGGTAACTTTTCTTTCTCTTGTACAAAGCTTCCTCTAGCTCTTTGGAAACTAGCTCTAACTGATGCTCTGGGATGTATTTTCACAAGGACCATGTAAGTTTTCCTGGAAAGAAAAAAGGTGAGGAAAATAATCCAGGTTGATGGCTGCTTGAGGAAAAGGGCAAAACTACGATGATCATAACCAAATTAACTTAATCCTATCAATCAGGATTGAACTTCTACATCCTTATTCAACATTGCAGAGAGGATCCAGAATTAGTGCAAGTAATGGTCTAAACAAAATAGCATAGCACCAAAAGAATTGTATCCTTAATTGCTATCTACAAGACCAGCTTCCCTTCTGATGATAATCGTCTACGTTTGACTGCAGGCTCAGAACAAACATTCTCAATGTCAAAGTATGACAAGATTTATATTGATTAATTTACATGGATTTCAGATTAGGGAAACCATAAAAGCGTAGTTGTCCATCACTAGACCTGGCTGATACGTGAAACCTGATCTCGCCCTGAGTTTCATAAAGATGGTGTAATTTTTTATTACAAATATCATATATATCAAAACAAATTCAAAGGAAACTTCTAGTTAGCATTACTTGAAACATACCCTAGTAATCCAAATGGGAATGCAACTGGATAAATGCAGGATCATGGATGCAATAATGTGCACATTAATATTTATATGAACGTTTACCGGATACACAACTTTCTACAAGTTCAGTTTTGACTAAAAATAGTTTTAATAACTGATGTTAAGCTATAGCCGGTTTGCTTCATGCTAAATACAAATTCCTTCAAGCCAAAACTCCAGCATTTAGCCAAATGCGTGTGATGATGAGCCACCCTTGCCACTCATGTACGACTTTATCACATCTAGATCTCCCATCTAAGCGAAATAGTTCAAAGAATAAAGACATATAATGTCACTTGGATCCTCTATCATATGTGATAACTACATGTACCGGAATGAATCAGTATCAGAGACAACTAATATTTATGAAGGAAAACATGAATAAATTCAAAAAATATTAATTGAACTTGATATCAATATTGGTGGCATGTGGTGACCCAAATGGGATCACCAAGGTGATCTTGAATCATTAAAGATCCTTATCCTAGAGTAATTTGACCCCCGCTAATATAAGATCACCGCATTTGGTATGCTACGTTCCAGTGATTAAATATTTTCAGATATCCATGAGTAACCTATTTAGTATTTTATAGAAATTCAAGATCACTGACCGTATCATACCAAAACTATCCCTAATATATTCCATAAAAAATATATTTATTAATCATATAAACTAAATTATAATAAAATATTAATATATTTAATATATTTTATAGATATATATTATTAATCCTATAAAGATATATTAATTGTTATAATAGAATTAATATTTTATTTATACTTAAATATATTATTTTAATACTAATATTTATTTTGATTAGGAATATAAGCAAGATAGAAGTCATATATTACATAATTTTACAATATAAATATAAAGTGCAATAATATATTTCAACTATAATTTAAGATTATCATCAAATAATAATATGACAATAATATAATTAATAACATATTATAATATAATATATATCATAAATTTAAGATATAATATCAATATAACATAACATATTGATATAATATATTAATGGTATATTGATATACAAATTTTTCTTGCTAGATTGAGGCCCATTTTTGTCTTCAAATTTCAGCTCAAGATCACTGCTATGAGGTAATCTTGGATACCTGAGCATCCCATTAGTGGGTTGGGTAGTAATTTGAGGAGCGAGGATGATTTAGGATCACTGTCACGTAGGATCATCGTGGTGCAACCAAACGTGGTAATCTCATCATCTCCACCCACATCACCCTTAACATTAGGATGGTCACCCCATACCAAATGCCTCCTAAATCCCTAGCTATAAGATACAAATGCATCACTATTTGCCACTTTCTTCAGATGAAACAAGCATGCATGCATGCATGCATAAAGACATAATTATGCATACAAATGTTTGAAAACATGAGTAGAATAACACTCCAAATAGAGTTAGCACTTGATATCTCTTTTTCATGCTTGGTCAAGGCAGAATAACTGAAAGTTAGTGCTTTTAGTAGCATTTTGAATCTGGATTAAAAGGAGATTAACTTACCTCATTTCTTACTTTTTTGGCAAACAATCAGAACGAAAGGAAGGGAGAAAACCTCTAAATATCCAACAAACTTACAAAGAACATGCTTAGTCCAGGCAGAAGAACTGAAAGTTAGCACTATTAGTAGCATCTTGAAACTTGATGACTCTTTTCCTACTTTTTTTGGGCAAACAATCACAATGAAAGGAACAGAGGAGAAGAAGAAGAAAGGAAGGGAGAATGCCTCTAAATATCCAACAAACTTAAAAAGAGCATGCTTGGTCAAGGAAGGACACCTGAAATTTAGCACTGTTAGTAGCATCTTGAATCTTGATTAAATCGAGATTAGCTGTCTCTTTTCCTACTTTTTGGCAAAAAATCACAATCAAATTGGGGGGAAGAGGGGGGGGGGGGGGGGGGGGGGGGGGGGGGGGGGGGGGGGTGGAAGGGGTTAGATCAGGTATTAGACGGAAGTATTGCAGTAAGACCAACATAATGGAAAAGTACCTCATTTTAACTAATGCTGTCCTAGGGAAAAAATTTGGAAATGGACAAGATGATTTATCAGTTTTGACCATCTTGGTTGAGACAGATAATGCACTATGGGGAATAAGGTCATGCCTAATTGTTGCGTGAGGCTCCGGCCAAAGCGTCCGTCCCCGCAACAGATTGGCGCTAGAGGAAGGGACGCGCCCCTTGCTGCAGACTACCCCCTAGGACTGGGAGGCGCCACAGGAACCTTCCCGCTAGGGGGGCTATGTTGGGGGGGGGGGGGGTGCACCCGAATTTAGTCCCACATCGGCTAGTAGCGGAAAGGTTCTGTGCCTTAAATGGGGGGTGGAAATCTTTTCCTCTCGAGGGCCCTTTTGTGGGACAAAACCGTGAGGGCACCAGTCTCCCCCCGTCTGCGCTGGACGCGCGGGCCGGAGCGCCCAAAGCGGACAATACCTCGGGAGGAACGCAGTCCTCTTTCTCTGCTAGCTTAATGTGGGCTAACTGTTGCGTGAGGCTCCGGCCAAAGCGTCCGTTAGCCCACATTAAGCTAGCAGAGAAAGAGGACTGCGTTCCTCCCGAGGTATTGTCCGCTTTGGGCGCTCCGGCCCGCGCGTCCAGCGCAGACGGGGGGAGACTGGTGCCCTCACGGTTTTGTCCCACAAAAGGGCCCTCGAGAGGAAAGGATTTCCACCCCCCATTTAAGGCACAGAACCTTTCCGCTACTAGCCGATGTGGGACTAAATTCGGGTGCACCCCCCCCACAACATAGCCCCCCTAGCGGGAAGGTTCCTGTGGCGCCTCCCAGTCCTAGGGGGTAGTCTGCAGCAAGGGGCGCGTCCCTTCCTCTAGCGCCAATCTGTTGCGGGGACGGACGCTTTGGCCGGAGCCTCACGCAACAGTTAGCCCACATTAAGCTAGCAGAGAAAGAGGACTGCGTTCCTCCCGAGGTATTGTCCGCTTTGGGCGCTCCGGCCCGCGCGTCCAGCGCAGACGGGGGGAGACTGGTGCCCTCACGGTTTTGTCCCACAAAAGGGCCCTCGAGAGGAAAGGATTTCCACCCCCCATTTAAGGCACAGAACCTTTCCGCTACTAGCCGATGTGGGACTAAATTCGGGTGCACCCCCCCCCCCCCCCCCCCCCCCCCACAACACTAATGATGTCCATGACCTCGAACAACAAAACCAATGGATTCCAGATTCTAGACAATAAGCAATCAGTTATGATGAAGAAATATGATCAGTACATGATTTAACAAGGTGACTGTTTATGAGGCAACCATAGTTATGCACTTATCTGTGGAGAGGCTTTGAGACAATTACAATGAAGTTGCTGTTATTGTTGTTTTCCTTCTTGTTCATTCTCTTCTTCTTCTACCTTTTTAAGTGATAGCATAAAAATGATTATACATGTGTTCCAATGCTCATAAGGACCTTATCCTTACAATATGTCTGATATTTGGAAGGGAAGATCAATGTCTAAGGTAGAACTAAATGATGGGGTCTCTAACATAGAAGAACTAAAAGGAATGTATTGAAATTTTTCTGAAAACCATGTCCATTTTTAATCCTGAAGGTAAAATTTTATAAGACTGTAACTAGAATATGATCAAGAGAGTGTTGGCAGGGGGAGCGTGGATTTAATGCAGTTCTTTTGAGACAAGCCCAAGCTCGTTAGAGACCTTATTAATATGATAAAGCAATAGATTACCATGAATTCATTCTATTACCTCACCAACCTTCCTCTCAAAAAGGTAAAGACCAAACCAAATCAGAGACTACATTAGAAACAAACACTTGATACACTAAAACAACCTACTTTATCATATAAAACTGAACTCATCCACTGCTGTCGTTTTTGCTCCAATATCAAAAATTTTCGATAAGTTAAAGACAAAACCAGAAAAACCCAACATAGAGTAACAAGAGCCAAAAAGAGGCTCCTAGAACACTACCAGCTTAATAAAATCTCATGACTACTTCACCAACTAGCCACACACCATTGGAAAGAACAAATTGGCGCAAAAAACGGAAGGGGAGAGAGAGAGAGAGAGGCCAACCTATGGCAAAATAGCAGATAATTATGGCACAATTCACCCTTCTAACCATCTCAGAGAACATGGACATGTAGCTGCCACTACCCCTTTCTCCCTAGATCCCAGAAGAAGAAGTAAAAGAAGGAGAAGAAGAAGAGGAAGGAGTAGAAGAAGAAGAAGCGACCACCAAAGACTAGAATCGAGGGAAAAATCGAAAAGAAAGAACATAATCTTCCCCATTCACTCAAAGTTCCAGGAAAAAACACAGCATACACAGATATTCACCCAAAAACTAAAATTTAAATTCCTTCAAGCTTAAAACGAGAATAAGTGATTATGTTACTATGTTTTCAAGTACAAAATATTGCATGGCCACAGAAACCTTGGAATAAGAACAAAAAACCAAGTTTTTTCCCAAAATCCCAATTCCAATCATCAGTTGCCATGGAACAAACAATAGAAAAGTAAAGATCCAGATCATAGCAACAGATATGGTAAAGATAAAGAACCGAATCTTTGCATGATTGACTGCTTCACAGCTCCCGAATAGATCAGATTCTTTGCATGACTGACGTACCAGGTGCAGAGTTCGTGGCACCAGAGCCGATAGGCCGCCGGCGGGGAGGCGCCCTACCACAGCCGGCTCCGTCACCGATCATCAGTTGCGAACCATTCGGATCCACGAAGGAGGCCCCCATTTCCTCCTTCCGCGCTATTCTATGGGGAACGGCAATTAGGGTTTAAGAGCTCGGCGACGGACCACGGGATCGAGTCCACGGAGTGGCGTGAAGGGCTGAAATAATAAATAAATAGTTCAGGAATTTGGATGTCAGGGGGTTATTATGAAAAATCCCTTGTTGGTGTGTTCGCAGAAACCCCGCAACATGTTCAAGATTAACATTCCAAATATTACTTATAACTACCAGACTAAGTTGTAATTACCAGAAAATGTTTTATATTAAGTTTCCAGTAAATCCGGCACACACAGCCGGAACTAGTTCCAATGATAACATTACCGTTGCAACTTTCTTGTAAACCCCCATAGTAAGTAATTATTATAGATTAACACCTAATAAAAGTCAAGATTTTACTTTTTGTATAAAAAGAATATGTAATTTTTTTTAAAAAATAAAATGTAAGGTTTCGTGCTTATTATCCCCTTTCCAGCTTCATCAAATCCTGTATTAAATATCACCTATTGGTATATGAATAAACATACACATCATACAAATATTGTGTAGTGCACTTAAATGCATTGGTTTGAAAATCAGAATCTTATAATATCTATAATTAGACTATTTCAAAAATGCTTTGCAGTCAATGAACAAAGTTTCCTTCAAGGTCTTTTATCTTTTTTACGAAAAAAGAAGGCCCTTTAATCTTCTTAGTGACGACCAGCTTAAATAGAAGAAACGTATATCATAGAGTTATGCTTTATAACAAACTTATTTTCAAAAATTGTAGCTGATAGTTTTTTTTTTTTTTTTTTTGGAGGGGGGGGGGGGGGGGGGGGGGGACTAAGATAATTTTTAATTTTTAATTTTTTATATAATATTGATATAAAATGAATGAGACACCTAAATAAACCATGAAATTCAAATTATCGAATACAACTTAGAAATTATATAACTGTAGGAACTAAGATGAGAATAAAGATTGAAACCAAATGAAGGACCTCAAATAGAGATGGATGAGGCGGCAAGAAGCATGCGTATTATATTTTTTTTTAGTTTGTGCAGATCCATTATATGCTTTGTCCTTATTGCCAATGTTAATTTTTTCATCAAATGATGAGTTCAAAACCATCCATGTACTCTTCCGCTCAAATTAGTGTTGTAGCATCACATACATCAATTATACTATAGCATAAATAAATATAATAAAAATACAGTCATAAATATGTTATTGGTTGATGACTCCAAATGCTTGATCACTTTGATGGCATTATAATCATTTCTTTCTTCGAACATGTTGCATGTAGCCGTATAATTTTGTTGTAACCTGATGTCAAACATGGGATAAACATGATGCTTTCATGAAGCACATGATCATGAATAGCATGTAGCGACGTGACTTGTCCATTTAAATTTAAGTAGCATTTAACATATGCGTCTAGCATAAAAATGGGTCTAATTAAATTAAATAGATTAAGCAGAACTTAAACAAATTAAATAATTTTTAAATAAATTAAGCAGATTCTAAATAGGTTAAATAGGCCGAGATACAATATAGTCTTATTATTAACTGGGTCAAACTGGTAAAGACTCTAATCATGAACGTACCTTGCTCATTTAATAAATATTTTGATCCAATCAATTTGTTTTTTACGAGTTGAATCCAGATTGGATTAGAGTTAGGTCATAAATTATTGCGCTTACGGTTGTAATTTTGTAAAATATTTTTATAACATGATGACTGCGAATAAATACATGTGGCTGGTGCTTGCACGACAGTCCAAGTGGAAGAGCTAGCTCTTTTAAATGAAATTTCTGATGGATGGAAAAATCCAACCAAGAATCATAAACGACTCATTCCCTACTCCAAATAAACTTTTGAAGGGAAAGGTTGCTCAACTCCCCTCCTCACCCAGCATCTTTTCAAGTCTTTAATTAATACCATTAACTGGAAGCATATATAGTACACAAATGAATTCTAGGAGCGGTTGAAGCTCTAAACTCACCATAATGGTTATAAATTTAAAGTGAAAGAAACTCATCAAGCGGGCACAGGGTTGAGCAGTGGACCTTCATCAATCAATATACCACTCAAAAAAACAGTATACATGGTCCACCCAAGGACCGACTAAAATATTGCATATCTGCCTGGGCAGGTCTTTAACATGCGCGGTAAATGCTTCAGGCCAGTTCGATTATTTCGGAGGGCGATTCAGTCACGGTTATCGGATGGATTCAAAGGAAACTGAGGGGTGAGAGCATGGACCACTCTCCTGATCTGGGATATAGGAATGATGATGAGGGATGGGGTGGCCTTCCAGGCTAAGCATGTATTCAGAGAAGCTAACGGAGTGGCCGATTGGGTGGCTGCCTACGCGGCCCACCACTCAGGGTACACCCTTTGGTCAGAGGAGGAGGAGCTGCTACAGGGACTCCGCGAGCTTATATTTTTTGATTTTATTGGGTGTATTCGTACACGCATTGTATAAAGAACCCGCCAAAGTAAATAAAAAATAAAAATACTACATACCTTTTATCAAAAACTATAGACTCCATCAAAGCTTTTTGACCATCCAAGGACCTAACATATGTGAAACTTGAATTATTTTACACATCAAGTAATCCCTCATCTGATCATGATCTATGCATTGTTTCTCTTTGTTCTTCTTGCAGCCTTCTTAGGAGGGGAGGTGGAGTCCCCATTCATTGCTTTACACCCCTTATCCTAGATGAATGTCTGTTGGGTGCTTGAAGTTGAAAACAGCCCATGGGCTCCTTGGGCTGAAGGCCAGGGCTTGCATCCACATGAAGGAAGGATTGCATGGTTCTACAGTTTAGGGTTTTGTGATGGGGGTGGCTGCTAGGGTTCTACGTGGAGATGGCCTCAAGAGTATCGGTTGGGTTGGGGAAACGAGGTGAGATTTAAGAGCTTAAATTGGGTCCGAGCGCTTTTGTAGGCATAGAATGCGGGTCAAACAAGAATAGCCGTGCCATTTTCTTACAAGATACGCATCAATAGCTATTTTTTAAACAAAAGAAACCACCCCCTGCGACCAAGTTAGGCTCATCTTGCTTTGCCATCACTTTCTTCGTATTATTATATATTTATCACCCACCTTGTAAGACGATGGAAACGAAGTGTACAATAAACTCCTTGGCAAGCCCAACGAGAACCTCGGCTCAGCTCAGCTTAGCTCAGCTTGGACGAGAACCATTTCTCAAGTCCATGCGTGGTTCTTGTGAGGATAATATAATTGGAAGTAGGCATCGGAAATGCTCTGCCTTGCAAGATACTTTACAATATACAGTACGATAATATTATCTGAGAACTTGTTAAATTATCAAACCAGTGTGCTTAGAATCTCAGTTCAAACCTGCTGGTCTCTTTTAGGAACATACCACCTAACTAAAATCTAATTCAAACTTCAGACCCTGACCGTAATTAAAATCCTATACGTAAGCGATCTATTTCATGCCGGACCAACTTCAAACCTATATATGTGCCTAGTGTTGGGGTAGGTTGTTTAATGCCATAGAGGACCTTGTTGTGGCCTCCGTTTCAACACCATGGGCACTACTCTCAAGGAAAAAAAACAGCAAGACCGGATTAAGCAACTGGAGTTAAGATCTTCTTAGAGTTAAAAGAGAAACAAAAATATACTGTTCGAGTAATTTATGTTTGGTAGCTAGACTGAATACCTGTTTTCGTGCGGAAAGAAAAGAACAATGTCTATTGATGGACTGAAGAAAAGCTGCAATTTTTGTCCTTGCATTGGAGATTTGATGGATGGATACGAATTCTGACATCAGCTCTAAGAGGCAGAAATGCTGTTAGAAGATACACAGCATGGAGCATATCTAGTGGCCAGTCAATTGAGAAGTAAAGCCATGATTCTTAATTTCTAACATTAACAGTTCACAGCTCTAAATGTTACAATCACTATCAGTGACAGCACACTTAGAAACAGCCGACTCAACTGCCTAAAAAGTGTAACCATGAACTTGGTTCCATTGATGCATATGTAAATGCCTTTCTTTTTGATGGAAAGGTCTGCATGCATTATATTGACTATGTTTACTAGATGTCAGATGATTTTAGCATTTCATAGGTAGATCAAAATTATCTTTGCTATTCATATCTGTTACTGATAAAGTTGGTTTATTTATCCAAAGTAAAAAGCTGATTTAAGTATCATGAACATTGAGCTACTCATTTACATTTAGTCATGTTTAATCAGTTACTAGGCATTTTCTTATGATCAGCCAGGCAAGTTCTTCCAAAGGAAAAAAGAAAAAGAACAGAAAAAAACAATGCAAGCTCCCAATCAAAATTCACTCTGATATAGACATCAAGCTTGCCCATAAATTAAGCAGCATTGAAAAAGAAAGATGATTTTGTTGGGTAATGGTTTCTGTTTAACATAGCACGCTAAGCAACAATTTAAATTGCACTCAGTGTGATATATTCGATGTTCTTTAAAATGGTTAGCACTTGATAGAAAACATCTTAGGTTTAAGTGCTGCCCCACGTAATTTGATGTCCCATTAGTCATTCTTTTTTTTTTTTTTGAACGGATAAGCCACTGTCATGATGGTCCCATAATGACAGCGTCCAACTATGATCTGACAACCACTCAACTATCTAATTTGCTCTCGTATCATTTTACACATCATGAGAATTTTGTTTCGTGCTGTGTATTCCTTGCATGATTAAGATATCAATGCTCTATTCTTTGATATAGACATCAAACTACCACCACTTTAACTTAGCTTGGCCATAAACATCTGATATTTGAATTAGTTTGCATCAATTAACTATGTCTGATTTGTTACTAAGTACTTAAGGAAAATTTCTCTATCCACATTCTGGTGACAAGCAAGGGTGGGTTTTAAAGTTGGCTAAATGGAAAGATCCAAACAAGAGGCAAAGAGATCTTTTAGGGCTCCCTATTGAAGATCCCTGACAAGCCAAACCCTTGGTTTGATATCTTAGAAAAGTCAACATCTGGAGGGATTCCACGTGAGCAACCGGTGCTAGAGCTGGCATTCTCTGCCAAAAGAAAAAAAAAATGGAACTCTAACACCCCTTCTCTCTCTCTCTCTCTCTCTCTCTCTCTCTCTCTAAACCATCAATTATTCTCTGTCTCTCTCCCTTTTCTGCAATCTTCATCAACTATAGGGGATCCATTACTGAACAATAACAGCCAAATACATACCATTATTTCGTTATTTCTTCATATCTTTCTATCTTTTTCTTTCTTCGAAGCTTCCTCTTTTGTGGCCCTGTGATGGTAGCCTAGGCCCACTTTCCCCTAAATATACCTTGCCTTTCAAGTACTCCTTTCTTTCTTCATATTCCATCTCTCTCTCTCTCTCTCTCTCTCTCTCTCTCCATTGTCAAGGAGCATGCCTGAATGTCCACAGCAAGGTAAGGAGCAGAGAGAAAGAATCTTCTCCAGAAATAAGAAGAGTCCAAACCCTAAGTCTATGATCTACTTTACGGGTATTTTTTCCTCCTATTTCTTGAGCTTGGAAACCGCAGACTCGACCTTGATCAATCTTTCTCAAACAAACACCACAGACCCCATCCCTATAGCTTTACTATCTAGAAGGGAGACCAGAAAATCTAACCAGTATCAAATTTTGTTTATGGGTGTCATAAGATAGACCAAAACCCTAACCCTAATTCCCTTTTCCCATGACATCCTCTAACTTTTGTTTTCCCTTTCTTGGTTGCACCACAGGGAGAGGGCTGATGAAGTAGGCAAGAATATCAAGAGAGAACCCGATGTTCCCGATCGCATGGCACGCCGTCACCTGCTAGGTCCGGTGGGAAACTTAAACACCATCACTCCATGCGCCGCTTGCAAGCTCTTGAGGCGGCGATGCGCCCAAGAATGCCCTTTCTCTCCTTATTTCTCCCCTCATGAGCCCCAAAAGTTTGCTTCAGTTCATAAAGTCTTTGGTGCAAGCAACGTCTCCAAGATGCTAATGGTAAGAATCGCCTACTCTCCCTCGCATCCATTAAATTCCTTGGTATTTATCTTGCTGGTTCTTATAATTAGGAGGTTCCCGAGAGCCAGCGGGCCGACGCGGCCAACAGCCTTGTCTATGAAGCGAATGTGAGGCTGAGGGACCCTGTCTATGGGTGCATGGGGGCGATCTCGGCGTTACAACAGCAGGTTCAGGCCTTGGAGGCTGAGCTCGCAGCGGTGAGAGCTGAGATATTGAAGTACAAGTACAGGTCTGCTGGTGCTACCGTCCTCCCCACATCTCATGCTGCTGCCCTTCTAGCCTCCTCCGGGGAGGTCTCATTTGGTGCATCGCTGCCGCCCATCACAACTCCAACAGCCCCTCCTGCAGCTCCTGCTTCGTCTTCCTCCTCTATGTACACCGCTGCATCGAGCTCCACCGACTATAGCTCCACCACAAACGAAAATGTCCCATACTTCGGCTAAAGACTTCGATTTTATTTAGTCACGAACCATCCGGAATAAACGAAGAAGGAAATATTGGTTGGCTCGAGGACTGCCTTTTGGATCTCAGACTTGGTTGATGGTTGGAAGCTCATGCTCATCTCCTAGAACTTGTTAAACTATGCCTCTGATTATCTCCCATGCCGCAGCTTTCTTCCAGTGTTTCTCTTTCTTTTTCTTTTTCTCTTTTCCCCCACTAGAATGAGATCTTTCCATCTCTCATGGTTCATGGACATAATTTTGGAGTCTTTGCATCTTATTCCACATCTGAGCCATTGTTAGTAAATTATAGTTAGGCCTTGAGATAACTTTCTTCATGAAAAAGGAAAATCCATAATTTTTAGGCCATATAAAATATTTTGTGCCTGCAGTTGATTTCAGTATTTTCCCTAAATTACTGAAGCACAATTCTAATCTTCTGTAAATGAAAAATAGAGGCGGGCCGGTGGTCTCCTTGCACGCGCGTGCGATCTAGTTGACTGAACTGGGTCTGGGTTTCCTCACATGTTTGTCCGTGCCCCCGAGACCTCAAACTTCTCAGCATTAAAGGAGAGGGGACAGAAGGTACGACTGATTTGATTCTCCCAACGTAGGCCAGAAGCTTCTCAGGATTCGGGCATGGGTTCGTCATCCCCTTGGGGATTTGCGCGCAATGCCAACCCTTGAGAAATTGAGTGGCAAAGAGAAGGGCTAGACAAACCTACCACCCTCAAACTTTGCTATGATAGAGTCCATCTTTCTCCGATTGTTTTCGCATTACAATACTAGTTCTGCTTGATACCGTTGTAACATCTTTCTAGAAATCGAGAAAAAATTATCTCGTATCTAAATCTTGTTTAGAACTGTTCATGCATTCTGTAACGTGGCGAACATAGATATTTTCTACGTGTGGAGGAAGCGTGTAGAAATTGCTACCATAGCACGAAATTTGCAGGTCCCTTTTTCCCTTTTTAGAGCCATCTCATGCTGCAGTACATGGTTGCATGCAATAAAACAAGTGATGCACCAGGTGACACCAAACATAGGTGGAAGCAAATATAGTGGGTATACGTCGTCTTGCATCACATTGTATATTTTCTTTAAAAAAAAGAAAGAAATGGTCTTTGTTTTATTGGTTGGTCCAAGAACTTGTCAGCTAGTTGTATTACTAAAGCTAGATAGTTTCTTAGCGTGTGGAGTTCTACTTTGATCTCTATGGGGATGGTGAAGGAGAAGACGTCGGACGCATTATAATTTTTTTTTTCTTTTGATAAGGAGCTGCATGGCTTTGCTCTCATCCATTTTGGTTTATATGCTGTTTAATTATACATGAGAAGGAGCTCGCAGTAGCTCCCATGAATGTGATAGGATTAGGTCTTCCATTGTGGTTGCTTGAAATGGTTTTGCATCATAGCTTGTCATTAATTACTCAACTCCAAATACTTAATGGTGTAATAAAATGAATGGTCTAGCATGAAAAACAATATAATAATAGTCCATCCGCTTCTCCAATATCTCGAGATGTGACAAGGCAAATCTGGAAATACTTCTAAATATCATAGATACTTGTTGAGATTATAGCGCGCAGATCTCTATGTTCACCTTATCAGAGTTAGAGAATATTATAGAAGAACGTTTGAAGAGCATCATGTTTATGTTTTCACTTGCGTTTTTCCTTTCTCAAATGCCAGATTAAGGAATGCAATGCTAAGGTGAAGCCAGCCTCTTGCCTATCAAGAAAACAAAAGGACCCCTTCAAAGGGAATTTTTCAGAGATATTCACTTTATTACTTTATTTATAGCAAAAGTGTTTTTTTTTTATTGCACGAATGATCTATTTTGGATTTTTCTAGACCACTATGTGGCTACCAGCAAATGAATGCTCACGTTTACCCTACAAATATTTGCTTGCTAGTAATGGATGCACACATTTATATGTTGGTATACAAATAAAAAAATAAAAATCTTATAGTTACCATGACAGCAAGAGTTTTAATGGTAAAGTACAACAAAAAATTGAGTTGGGCACAAAGAAAATGGAGTGTGTTTTTTCTCTTCTCCCCTTGGTGAGGATATTTATCACCAAATAAATTTAAATCCAGGACATCTCTCAGGTACTGCGAGGGATGTCAACCATTGTTATAATATTCTCCGAAAGATTCCTGAATTACTCTCAGTTTTTTCTTTGAATTATTCCCCAAAAATAAATATTGATCTAGAACCATTCCATTATTCTCGAATCGCATACAAATTCTATGATTTATTCACAAATTATTCTCGACTAATGTAAAAAATTTTTACGTGTCACAGATTATTATATTATTGCTATAGACAATCTTTTTCCCATTATTAATTTGTACTTTTGTCTCTTCTATACTTAGTTTTAAGTAAATAAGTTTATAAATATTTTAAAATACTTTTTAAAAATTTTGTTCTTTTTTCTAATTTCTTGTTGTCTATTTTTTAAAAAAAAATTGGATAAACTTTTAATTATTTCAATTTTCTGAATTATTATATCTAGCTGAATTGTTCCCAAACCTATAATTTGTGACTATGATAGCAGCCGTAAGCTCCTGGTTGGTGGATGGTTTTGATATTTGTGACCTCAACAGAAATTATTTAAAACCAAACGCTCATCAAAGTTCTGCCAACCTGACAGTGTCACAAGTTGGATTATTGGTTATGTTATAATTAATTGGTTCTTTGTTGAATGAAGTTGATGAGCTTCATTTCACGTCTCGTCTACTCATTCGATAACCCTCCCAGGACATGGCCGCTCACAGACTGGAGGCTGGCGTTATTTAATAAAACTTCTTCGTGCAGCATTTTTGTACAGCTTTGATTAGAACTTTGGACGTAACATGCACAAGTTTAATGTCCGCACGTAGGGTTTCAAACAAATCCGGGAGTCCGTCGATTCTAAGGGAAGACGAATTGATCCTTCAAATACACTACAAGGGTCTATTTATAATCTTAGTGGGTGCATATTTTATTTTCGAAGGGGTATGTATGTAAGAGCTTAGGTGAAGCATAAAGTGATGTGGAAAGAAAAAATGATCTGTTCTTTTTCTATCTTCTAGTTGGCTACAGTGAAGTGTCAATGTGCAAGCTGGATGGAGCTCATCAGCATGATTTGTGAGGAGTAGCTACACCTACATATAAGCACTTTTTTTTTTTAATGAAACATCTAAGCACATATTTGGTGCACAGCATATTCACATCATCAATACTACAAAACATAAGCATGTGTATTTTTATGCAGTTTGCGTCCATTAATCCGCGATCTCCAAATGTAACAAATTAAATGCAATGAATGATGTACAGAGTTATGGTATATTTATAAGCCGATTGGAACACTACAGTCGACATTATTTCTTTTTTTTTTTTTTTTTTTGTTTTGAGAGGTGAAGCAACATGATTTCTTAATCATAGATGCGTCATAGTTTTGCGGTTCAAAAATGTCCTTCCACGATTTGGGTGGCCATGCCGCTTTTTTTTTTCTTTTTTGTTGGGGTCAAAACGGCATCTCATTTTTAATAAATTAAATTTGAGTACATTCTAGCACATGTCGACACACGTACAGAGAACAGGAAGAATGAAGAAAAATAAAATAGAGAGGAGAAAAAAAAATAAAATTACGTCCTATAGAGGAAAAAAATAACATGGTTTCGACAGACTTCCATGCTTTCTCTCTCTCTCTCTCTCGGCTAATTTGTTGAATATGTAGAATATCTGCTAGCTAGCTCACATATATATATGGGGTACAATTTTTTCACATCAACAATTTTTACATGTATGAGTGATGTTAATTAATATGTTGTGTCAATGTATGACATGTACCAAATCTTGAAATAGGACCAACTTGATAAGTTGATCTAGAAAAATCTTTAGTCTTGGTGTGGGCCACTTTGGCAACTATAGGTAGGATTGGATAAGGTTTGGGAACAAGATCCGCCACGTTAAGAAGTCGAATCACGAGCCAAACTTTTAGAGACCATAATTTGATCATATAATGTTCGATTGAGATGTTTTTTTTTTATTATTTCGTAACTGTTTTAAATCTATGACGCAATGTCCCATCTTTTAGGGGCGATGCCCCCTAGCGTTCAAATCTAAATTCTATCATTTGGGCTTTGAAACATGTCGATTAAATCGGTTTTTTTTTAGGTGAGACTTTGATCGAACGTATCTTCCAATTGAAGAAGAATTAGATAGAGTGATAAAAAGTAGAGTTGATTTAAAAGTTAAAATGTACATCCTGAAGAATTTTGGCTTTTTAAAATTTATTTCTATTAGTCAATACTATTTTAGAAAAGAGTTCGATTAGAACTAGAAAGAAAATTTTGATTTGAATTGTGCAAGAATGGATCTTGTCATTATAAATAGAGGTTGTGTACCTCGGTTTTAGATTATCATGAAGAAAAAGGGATTTAAACCTTACTTTTGTAATTCTTCTATATTTTTCTAATATTTTTTTTGAAAAATTTGAGTTGAACCAGTTGAAAAAAAAAAAATTCTCTCCACAGCCGGATCATAAGCTATTTATAAAAATCGAACCCATTGGTTACCTTGTTAAAATCCCTTTATGCCCAAGATATTGCATCACTTCCCTCATTTAACGATAGTAACATCTCCATTATATATTTTTTAATTATATTTCACAACTCAATTACATAATTATCCCACTAACCAACTTGAGAGAATTAGGCATCCTTGAAGAATTCCTATGCCATTGTTGAATTGGACATATACAAGGGGGATAAGTTAAGGAGACTTGGAGGAAAATTGAAGACGGACAACCCTAGACTGTTATCAACATAGGATGGTGATTTTTTTTTTTTTTTTTGCTAAAAAAAAAGGGAGCAGGGGGGAGGAAGGGACAAGCCCAACCCCGCGTAGCAGCCCCCACTGGGCCCCCCACCCCGCCAGGAGAATGTTCGATGCGGGCAAACCGGGTCGTGTGTTGGGCACGCCGACCTATTTTACTTATACCCTCCCCACCCGTGAGCCGGCTTGGTTACCCGACCCGACCCTCCGTGTGAGTACGTCACACCTGGCACCACCCAGGCTATCAGCCGACCAGTAGCACTTCCAGACCCCGTGTCCAGGCGTGGAGCATTCGGTCCCCAAATTTAATCGACGCCCGCGCGTTTCGAACCTGGAACCACTTGGTTGGAAGTAAACGCCCCGTTCCAACTGAGCTACCACCTTGGTGGTATAGGATGGTGATTGACTAGGTTCCCTAGTGCTGCAACATTCATGTGTTTTTATTAAAGAAGATTTGTTTTGAGAGAAGATTAGGCGAGCCTAATCAATTTAATTAAATAAATGAAGGAATAACTAATGGAGAATTTGCAGTTACGTGGATTTATGGCCAAAGTGCTAGTTGACTATAAGAATCAGATACTTCTTCATTTTTTTCTTTCTTTTTTAATTTCTTTTCTGTTGTGGAAGAAAAGTATATTAACCATATGGTTTCATATGCTTGAAGAATTATATCATAAGATTCATGTATCAAAACACTTGAATTTGCATCAATTCATGCTCCACCTAATACCAAACCCAACCTCAAGCGGATTCCAACTTTTGAATTGAATGAACTATAATGGCTAAAGTAACAAACAACTGTAACATTTAATACTTGTGGAAGAAATAAATAAGAGAGCAATATCATCGGAATAAGAAATTTCTAAAGGTTACTCGGTTAAATTCATCATCCAGTTCATTTTACCTTTTCTCAGCAAACAAGTGGTCCACCCTGATTATCTTTAGCAAGCCCGCGGCCCAATTGGGTAAAACGAATAAAGGACTAATGGGCCACGACCAATCCGCCCAGTCTATAAGTGGACTTCAAAACGTACCCAAATATTCATCCACGTCTTTCTTCTAAGTGATAAGGGGCGAATGTTTCCACCTAGGGGTGCAATTGATCCGAGCCGAGTCAGCCAAGTAGCTTGACTCAATTTAAAATACTTGGGCTCAAAACTCAGCTCAAGATTGATCGAGCCTTGATGTTCAAGCCTGAACTCGATCCGGTAAAAAAAAGAAGAAGCAAAACTCGAGATCTATTCGATTTAACTTGAATAACAATTAAGTTGGACTCGAATTTGAATTCAACCTTAATCATAATTTTAAAAAAAATAATTAAAATAAAATATAACATAATATTATATTTTAAAAAATTTAATTAATATTATGTATTAATAATATAATAATACATATATGTGTATATGTATATGTACACACATACATATGCATATATACATACATACTTATGTATGTATGTATTTTGCTAGCCAAAGTATTTTGCTACTTAAACTCAAAAAACTGCCCAAGCTAGTCAGAACTTCCACCTAGTCAGTATGGCTCAAGACATCAGACTCATTCAACCGGCCTAATCATGTTTTTTTTATATATGTCATCATATTACCAATAATGAGATGCATTTTCTTTTGGGCCAATACTTGACTGGTCTGCAACAGATAATATCAACTAAAAAAAGGGTAGTTCGGCATTTGGGGAAGAAAGTAGAGCTAGAAGACACCTTTAAATCAAAGAAACAAATAGGCAAAATAAAACAATTACTTTAGTTAATGTCCATCACATAGCAACCCAGAAAAAAAAAAGGCAAAACAAGAACGGAAACCACATCTGGAAACAGGGAAGGAGACTCTCAGGATAACATGTAGACACACTTCACCACTACCGTGTCCTCGGATTGTATCCTAGTCAAAAACCATGACGTTTATTACTGTTACGTAGAAAAGCCCATGCTCTCCCCTTAATTAATCTTCCTGCAGTTCTTCCTGATCTCGCCTTGGGACCCTGTGAGAGGGCTGATGTCTCCCATCTTGATCATCGCTGCGACGAAGTCAGAGCTGAACTTGCTCGGATTGGTGCTATAAGTGCTGACCAGAGAGTCTGTGGAGCCTTTGTTGAATAGTTGTTGGTCAGAGTGGAGCAAGCCTTTCTGGTTGACAAGGTTCTTGAAGTAATCGTTGTCGAAGCTGGTTGGAGTCTGGAGATCTAGAGGTGCCAAGTTGTTGTCCCCATTGCCGGAGGTGCTCGGGCAATTCGACCGCCGTGTTTTATCGAATGAACCGTCGATGTTGGTGTCGTTGTATATGCGAGCCCTGAAGGATGTGCACCTTGCTTGCCCAATCGTATGCGCACCTATTTAAGATAACTAATTCAGAACAATAATACAAAGGAAATACATATTATTTTTTTTTTTGAAACTTCAAATTTTAATCCAAAATTATTGGATATAATTGTTTAGTTCTCGATCTTCCTGAGCTTTCAACAAAAAAAAAAACGAAAAATTATGAAACAATTATGAAAAAATTAAGAAAGAAAGAGATTTCTTAATAAAAGCCGAATGGTCTAACTCCCTTCTAGTAAAAAAAAAAAAAACAATTTTGAAAAAAAATTTTATAGCTATTCCAGAAAGAGTAGAAATAAATTTTATGATTACTTTTTTTCTCTCTTTCTAGCATAATTTCTTACAACTTGAACGCCAGAGTGCAAAAGTAATAGTTGAAGAAAATGGTTGATTTATGTCTCAATCAGCTGTCCACCAGCTCTTTTGACATTGAGTCACAATGCAATTTTTTTTTCTTTTTTTTATGCGATGAAATATGGAACTGCAGCAAAATAAGACTGTTTCTGGGGCAGAGGAAGTAACAGAGGGCCACCCAATCACAAGCACAACCTTCGTCAAAGAATACGATGTAAGAAGTGGACAAGGGGAAAAAGAGAAAACGCAAAGGACAAGACAAGAAACTCCATGCATGCTACGTGGCTGCAGTTGTGTATCTATGTGGACTTTGTCGAGGGCCATACCAGAGAGCGCAACCATTTCGTTTGCGGAGAGACCCTGAGCCGAGAACTTAGAGATGAGATTGCTGAGGCTTGAGGTTGGAGGGGGGATGTTATTGTTGGCCCCAGAGAGGCTTGCTGTCCTTGCGTCCCTTCTCCCCAGCTTCACATTCCAATTAGGCCCACCAAGCTGCACACCATCCATCATATACAATTAGAAATATAAGCTAGAATCAACCATTCCAAGAAGCAGAGCATGGCAAGGTTGCGCCGAAGGCATCCAAGCTTACTCACAAGGACCACAGAGTCCCTTGCAGAGATCGCCAAGATGTCGGCACACGATACGACCCCTGGGCATGCCTTCTCTACCGCAGCCTTTATCTTGTCGATGACATCGAAGCCCCTGGCGGAGTTCCGGTTCGGGTTTGCGGTCTTCTCACCGGTGAAGCTCGAGGTGTCATCTAGGAGCAATGACCCATCGCACCCCTATAACAAGCATGCACGGTTGTTATTCGTGAATGCAAAGAGTGCAGCTTAATTACAAGCTAAATTGAGTTAGAGATCATTCAAGTACATTGACAAAGCAGTCATGGAAGAAGAGGCGAAGGATCGAGGCACCCATCCGCTTCTCGCTTGAGATAGCGGATTGGATGACCGGCTGCACTGTGGAGAAGAGATTTGGGCAGGTCTTTGAGTAAAAGTTGGTAGAGAGCTGGGCTGAGGAGCTCCCCAGGAAAAGGAGCACAAGGGCTAGTGCCAAAGAAGCCATGGTGGTGGAAGAAGCCATATCTCTGATGGTCAAGTATGTATGATGGAAGGAGACTATGTTTAATTGGCTTGTGGAGAGCATACTGGATATTGGGACATATATATAGCCATATAGGAGGGGAAGGGAGGGTTGGTTGGCTGGTGTCGAGGTTCATGGCACTATCTAGGAGCCTAATTGTGAAACTTCTGGCTACATGGGATCAAGGGGAGAAAAGGGGCATTCACATTGATATGTTTGAAAGTGCATAAATGGTCTATTTCTGAAATAAATAAATAAAACGCGGTTTGCTTGCTGTGAGGATAAAGGTTTGTCAAAAGACGGTGGCCCCTTTGTTCCTCCATTGAAGAACAAGTGTGAATCCTTTTTTCTCTGATGGAATTGTCAAAGGATCTTGAGGCCAACCTACCTAGATGATATAATTGGTTTATAGCTGGCTGTCGAAGTTTCGAATCCTCAAAGTAACCTAGAGTTAGGCTAATTTTAGCCATTTGGTGTGGATTGTATCAACTTGGGTCGTGGAATTAAGGAAGGGTAGATTTATTCAGGAACTACCATGTGTTGAGGTCTAATTAGTAGATATTTTGAGAGCTACAAGTCATGTGAATTAGGCCAAAGTATCTCACACTTTGTCAATCTGAGGACAGAGTGGCTACCTTGTTTTCTTTTTTTTTTTTTTTTTTGTAGATATGTGATGGTGATTCTCCTTCTGATATATGAACTCGAAAAGAACCAGAGTTCTGTTTGGCTTGCATCAAATGTATTTTGGATCTTGGTGTCAAATGAGTACTCTTTTTTTTTCACTCTTTCAAAGGAAGAGAGAAATATCCACCTGCGCTATCGTCATTTAAGGTGCTGTTAATTGGATAAACCATCGAAGACTGAGTCAAGACCTCTGGCTGCTATAAGCATATGGCATAGAGATGTGACCACCAGGGAAAGCCTCAGTTCAGTATTTAATTGTCCTCCATGACCTCATAGGATTGCGAAAGAGTTTTTTTTTTTTTTTGAGGAGTAAGAGTCAAATAATTCAAGAATAATGAGGTTGGCATTATAAATGGCTCACTCAAGCTCATTGGACTAGAAAACAAGGCAGCACCTCAAGTCAGAGGCACAGGGTAAGACTTGCTTATTTTTTCGAAAACGGCTTCCTCTTTTTTTTTGGGAGAAATGAGGGGGGAAAATGGCTTGCTTATGAACAAGCTGAGCATGTATGACCCTCAATTTGTAATGATAAACAGTAGCTAGGCCGAGGTCAACATGGCTGAAGACAGATGAGCTCGAGCAGCGAAACTTATGTGGTTGATCTGCGCCTGGTTGATCCAAACCTCCACATCTATGGCTTGTATGCACTCCTATGCGTGTTAGAACCAAAAAGTGGTCAAGAGTCAATTAGTAGTGCATGGTTAGGTATGCAGGTTGGTTTTATTTGGTACTTGCATTAGGCTCAAAGTCTTTGCACTCGATATTATTAGTTGCCATTTCCTGAAAGACTGAAACCTTGTGTCATTGAATCGTTCCTTGGTCGTTTCGGCGGCCATGTAAAGCCTTAAATTCTGAGAAACCTAATCCACCAAAATGTCAAGTGGCAACCACGGGCCAGAGTGAAACATTTCGACGTAAGCCAAGGTATGGATGGGGACATGGCAATAGGACGGTTTATGTCTCGACAAGGTTAGGTAACTTCTTAACATTTAATATCAAGCAAGTCATGAAAGATTTTGCAAATCTAGAACAGCAAAAAAAGTGAGGACTCAACCAGGGACAATCATTAATGTAAAGATTAATTAGTATGCATCTGCCGACCGTTCCAATCAGATTCGAACTTCTAATATTATTGACTTGTAGATTACAAGCCACATGGCCTGCTAAGTTCTTCCCAAGATGTGGATCCCTCAAATCTCCTAATGTTGGCATAGCCTATGTTTTTGTTTTAGTCTACCTTTCACAAACAATTTTGTTTCGGAATCTAATTATTACAATCCTTTCTCTTATAATCTATGAGACTCTTGTAGGAAGGGCTTGGCTACACACTAACTTGTATCATGTAGAATAGGTATGTTGCCTTTCCAATACACAATATACATTGACATGGAGGTTCAAAAATGGGTTATGAGATCAGAGATCAATTTTGAAGGGCTAAAGGCCAACCCGAGTTGGGTTGGGTCTTTGTCATCTGATCAGAATTGGTCTACGGGGCCTCCAATTCTTTGGAATCTGAGCTCTGAGAATGGAAAATCCTAGTTGGGTCAATGCGAGCCATTGTTTCTAAGCCAACCCCAACAACCGAAATGAAAGAGACGTTTTTTTTTTTTCAAACATCTCACATCTCTTTCTAAAAAGACAAAAAGCTCATATACGCGGGTGCCAACTAGTCCATTTAGTTAAATCATTGGGCTGTGGTATTCAATAATCCGGGTTTGAATCTCGCATCCATCAAGAAACATATATTAGAGGAACCTTGTATGGTTTGCTTAAGGGATGGGGGTCATATCTTTTGTGCGAGATAAGGATTCGCATAAATCCACTATTGAACCGTGCAATAGGTGCTTCGAGATCTATGCAAGCGAATAAATGAAGAGGATCTAAGTGCTTTAAGATTTAGGATGCAATCTAATGATTAACATCATGAAGGTTGTCTTAAGTACAAGTACTCCACCTTTTGCTTAAGGTTGTCTCTCGCAAGAAGATAACACCCAAGTACTTTTTTGTTTAATTATTTTTACTCTACTTTTGGCTTTTACTATGAGAAAACGCACATTCAAATAACCACCATTATCTATTAGAAGAAAATTAGAAATGTCCCCCTTCAGCCATACAAGTACTATCTTTATGTTGTCATCTCCTTTTGAAAAATGACCACATCCCCTCAAAGCGCATTACAGCCGTACAGCACAATGGGGTAGTTCAAGCTCTATTAAGAACAGGAATGACATTTTCTTTCAGTTTTTGAGTTATTCATGCCACATAAGGATGTTATCATACTTTAAAAGAAAACGAAGAAAATAAAAAACAATCACCATACTAAATGGATGATTAGGGTTATTGCTTACTAGCATTTTTTTCATAAGAACATAAAGTAATCACCTTTTAGATATATTTTACATTGGATCATTGAGTGGGTAAATGAATTTATTTGGAGTTTAAGAGAGATCCGTTTTTCTTTTTTTTTTTTTTTGGGGGGGGGGGGGGGGGGGGGGTTGCTATCGTAGCACTCCCCTTGAAAGACTTGCTTCCACGCCATGGGGCCAACTGGATTGGCCGGAGTAGCTAGCACGTAGAAAATTCGAAGCCACACCTCAAAATATCTGCAATAAAATTCATTTCATTCACTCTTGGAAATAATTTCATAAAAAACTTTTCTCCATTTCTCCTCAAACATTTTGATAAAATTAATAGCAAAAACTTGTCAAGATAAAATCATTATCTTTATCACAAAGTAAACACATGGCACGTCAATTAGGTGTAGTTGTTATTTGGCCACCATCTCAACCATATTATTTGATTCCAACCATTGTTTCATGAAAAAAGACACTCTTCCCATGACTAAGATCAAGAGTCACATCCTTCTAGTTTATTTTAGTCTATACCTACCGTAACGAAATTACAAGACCTAATGCCATGAGCAGACCAGTCCACTAGAGGAAGCCTTAGTTGAGAGCTCCAATTATCTGATTGAGAAGAAGTCTGTCTTCAAAAACACATCATTTCATGCAGATTATCTCATGCTATGTCCATTGTTATTGCAAATAAAGTGGGGTCGACCATATCCTCATCCACCAAACATACTTATTGTGAGTTGTAGAAAGACTATTCGGTCAAAATCTACTCCACTAAAGCCATCATTTTAGGTACAGCTCAGGTTCTAGAGAAAGAGGAAGGATGGATAAAAATCTATCATGTCCAAGTCTCTGGTTGCATGTTGCGTGTCAATTGAGAGTGGGAATGGCTGCGCTTCAAAAGCCATGCTGCCCTTAATGTACGTTCTTTTCAACCTTAGATTTCGTAAACACAAGAGCTTAAAGGGCCGCCCCCTGTTAACGTACTGCTTCTCTTTAAAATATTATAGGGCTATACTTTAGTTTATAGTCTAAATTGTCGGCTGCTACTGCTAAAATTGACTTCTATTTGGTCAAATTTGTTCATGGCATGCACGAAAAGCTTGTGAGTTTTTTCTTTTGAGGAAAGAAGAGCTTGCAGCTTGGCTCTAGATTTTCTCCAATTCACGTTGTTCAATAATCCAGTATTCCTGCATTGATTAGTTGTGGGTGATTGAATAGGTTAGGACATATAAACCATGGGTCCCATCATCTCTGTATCTGCCTGCCACTCAACACGGAGTTACTACGCATGGATGATGATGGGTTAAGTGGACTGGAAACCCCAGTTCATCACAAAACATAGAAGCATCCAAATTCTATCTTGATTATGAAATCATGCAGTTTCATGTAAACATGCAAGAGATGGATCTGGGCTAATACTAACAATTGATGTACATTTGGCACTGGTAAAACTATTAATTAAAGGATTAGACAAAGAAGTAGATGCCGTGGTTGGTGGATAAGCCCACAGCCCACATTATAATTGCGCTTAGTGTTGGGTTTTATTCGTGCCTCTCTCATTGCCCCATAAAATTAATACCTATATTTAGATGGGGCTCGGGCTTCCCATCGTCAATTTGGCTCCGTCACACCATCATGAGCTGAACTCAGGTGTGGAGTCAGCAACGCTGTGGCTCGAAAACTAGAATTTTACACTACATGAAGCTCAACAACCTACATAGCCAACCTCATTGTGACATAAGTCATGTACATAGATAACCGAATCTAGAAAATTGCTTGACAAGTGACAAGTCTCACACAAATTGTGAGAAAGTGCTACGCCTAATAGGCCTGCTAACCTATTACTATTTATTACGACTAACACATCGCATCAGTCGTTAATTGGACGCCACATTCTTGGGTCTTGACGGGTTTATCAAAGAGAAGTGGCGTAGTGTTGTGGCCTTCACAAATTTTCTCGAACAATGTTACATATATACGTAGATGTAATCTTGCAACCGCGTGTGAGCATGCGTACGTGCAAGCGGGCGCGTGCAACAAGGCTTGTATTCTTTTAACGGAGGGAGTGCCACCAATAGTTTCCTGGAATGATGGATTTGAGTACTTGACAACTTCGCTAACAAACTTAACAATGGTAGCGGAGCACCAGCCAATTAATGGTGGGCACCTTGACAGAGGGGGAGAGAGGAAATTATACAGAAGGTCGTAGTCCCACATATCCATCTTATACAGCCATTAGAAGCTTAAAAGTAATTACTGTCACACTCGCAACCCTAGAGAACTTGGGGGAGCATCCATAAGCTTCCCTTCCATCTCGACGCACAGCACCTTCCCCTCCATCGCCTCCAACGTCTCCCTCTTGTAGTTGTACTTGCTCGAAACCCAGATGAAGACCGCGAGATTGATCGCCGAGATAGCCATCAAGAATCCATAGTAGTAGTCCAAGTGGGAGTCGTTCAAGTTGTTCCCAATCCAGCTCTTCCCTCCACCTCTCCTCGTCAACTTATCAACCACGGTAACCAGTAGGCTATTCAGAAAGTTCCCGACGCCGATCCCGCTGGTGAAGAACGTCGTCCCCAAGCTCTGCATGGCCTCGGGGGACTGATCGTAGAAGAATTCGAGCAATCCGATGGCGTTGAACACGTCGCCGATCCCTAGCAAGATGTACTGAGGGAGTAGCCAGAAGATGCTCATGGGCACGATGTCTTTGGGGCCGTTGACATGGTATGATCCGATGACATGCATTCTTTCGAGCTCCACCAAGGAGGCAACCGTTATGGCGAGAACTTGGAAGCCCAACCCGATGCCGAGCCGCTGCAGGAGGGTGATGCCTCGGGGGTTCCCGGTGCGGTGCCGCATGAAGGGGACGAAGTAGCGGTCGTATATGGGCACCGAGAGGAGCATGGAAATGGTGACGAAGCTTCCGAGAGATGCGGCGGGGATCTGGAAGCCATGGCCGAGGCTTCGATCCAGGGTGGTGCCTTGCTTGACGAAGAGAGTGTTGACCTGGGCCCAGATGGTGCTGGGGATGAGGGTGGCGAGCCAGATGATGCTCATGCCGAGCACCAGCTTGGTCTCCTCCACTTGGGTCACCGTGCAGGGTCGGGGCCTTTCTTTCAGTGCTGCCTTGTCTAGAAACCTAACAAAAAAGATCACAAATTATTTAATAAAGATTAAGTGAACAGTTTTCAATAAATTAATATGATTCTGTGGTCATAGGCATGGCCCAAGTCCAGGCCCAATAAATTAGGCTTTTGTAAAGCTTGAGACAGCCGGAGCCTCGAGAGTGTGAATTGGGTTCTATACTACAGCACTCGTACTCTTTGATCTCATATCGAGGTCTGACAAAATTTTTTGACAAAGTGGTTCGATAATCAGCCTTACATGCAATTTGCCTGACACTTAGACAGCCTGGGCTTAGCTTTTTTATTTCCTCTTGGTTGTTATTTTAAAAATTCAAGACTATCAAGCAATATTCTCTATAAACATCAGGTTCTTCCTTTTTTTTTTTTTTATGTGTGCATTTTTACGAGAGAGGATTTTCATTAAAATATTCATTTTGTAGTCAGCACTTTTTTATAATAAAAACCGATGGAAAGTGCCTTAAGAATCAATCCTATTTAAAAATTTTAAATTTTGACTGGACTCCACTCAAGTTTCAAATAGTTAAATCTAGCCGCTGCTCATGGCTTCGTACCCCCACTAGTCCCCCACTAGTCGGCCATTAACGAGCACGTTGTTGTTCCCTAATAAATGTAATGTTATATAGCGCCACCAACTTACCAGTGCAACACTTGGCCGACGTGGCATAGTATTGGCTCGATTGAGGTCCGCGTTGGACCACTCATGCGGCACCACGTCAGACAAGCTGGTGAAGTTATCGGTGCTTCATAACATTTCACCTTTTTTTTTCCTTAGAGGTTCAGAAAAAAAGTGATAGCTCTCCGCTGCCTACCGCAAAATCCTGTACAACTGTGAATATATACCTTTTTACACCATTCATCTCAGAGATAGCCGGCTCGTATTTATTTCAAAAATATATTTGTTCACTTTTCAGCATGATATACGGTGTATCATAAAATTTTTTTAAAAAAATGCTGCTATCCAAGATGGTACGAAAGTGCAAAAGTCACACTCATAGTTCTTTATACCTCATAAATCAAAGTCAACCATCGGTGATATATCTGTTGTGTTTAGCACATCCATTTTTTTTTTTTTGGATATCACAAACACAGAACAGTCTTAATTGTAAAAACCAGCACCTGACACGTAAACCATGGTGTAGTCATTTGGGCAGCAACTGGGTAAAGTTTCCTAAGGTTTTCTACGTGACAAAGTTAGTACATTGACGACAGCTCCTACGTGACAAAGTTAGTACATTGACAAAGTTCCAGCATACCTATCAATACCACTCTCCGTGGGTAAGTATGAAAAGCGTACCTGAAAGCTGAAGTGTGATGCAGTCGGCGCTTTCCGGTGATCATATAATGCTGCGTCTCGAGCTCGTAGAGCTCCGCTGGGTCATTGGGTAGGATAAGCCTTCGATTAGCGAAAGCAGCCGCACAAACTTTTGCTATCTCCTTCGCGGGGCTCTCAGTCTTCCTGACCTTATGCCTATAATTCGGCGTGCCCAGGTAAAAGATGATGAGGGACACCATGAGGCCTGCGGTTGGGATGCCGTAGCCGAGACCCCACCCAAGGTTTTCCTGGATGTAAACGAGGCCAAGGGTGGCCATGAGTCCCCCCGTGAAGCTACTGAACATCCACCAGTTGAAGAAGGACACCTTTAGCTTCCTCTCGTGGGGGTCGAAGTCGTCGAACTGGTCGGCGCCGAACGTCGATATGTTGGGCTTGGTCCCCCCAGCTCCAATGGCCATGACATAGAGAGACGCATAGAAGAAGGCAATCTGGGATGGCGTTGCCTTGTTGCAGATCCCACTGGTGCAAGTTGGCCTGAAAGGCTTGAGGGAAACTGCCACGGTCAAGAGGACCATGCCCTGCGGGAACAGAAGGAAGAGGGGGTGAAAGTGTTGTTGCTAAAGATGGCCCACAGACCATTAAGATAAAGCAGCACTATATGGGTCAATAGAGACATGGACTCCCCACCAAATTATCTCGCCACTACTGTCGGGGATTCCATAACTTTTGGAGCCTGGTGCCACTTGAAAAAAAGGAAAAAGAATAAATCCAAAAACGAAATTCATGAGATGCTACTTCCGAGCCTTAATTTTTTGCTACAACGTTAAAAATTTCTGGTCATGGGTCTTGTTAATTCTATGTCATTAATTGGAAAAAAGGCCCATCATGCTTAACTGATGACAAGGCAACTGAGGCCGTAGCCGTGTTCGATCGGCTGGTTTTCACTATCACCAACTAGTTGGATGATGGAACGAAGGCAACCTGAGAATGGAACAATTAATAGTATTGGGTCCATCAGTCCCTTAATTCTCTTTCAAAATTTAATCAAAAGATCGTAAATTTGTGAACCAGAACTAACTCATGAAGTTTCCATCTCCAATCATGCATCATCATCTCCATCCTACCCAAGGCCCGTCCCCGACCAGAAAAATAATAATAATAATAATAATAATAATAATAATAATAATAATAATAATAAATCACTCCTCGTGATCACAATCCAACCTTCAGCAGTTGATGGTAATGAAACATACAAATTAAGTTCTTAGTGCACCACGCTTATTTCCTTGATTTGAATTCTGGTTAATTGCAATTATGACTTACCAAGACATAGATGAGAGACGAAATAGTGAAGGTCCAGAATCGGCCAAAGTAGGTATCGGCGATGTAGGCTCCGAGGATCGGAGTGATCCAAACGGAACCGGACCAGTTGTTAGCGCTCCTCACCGACGAGACCGTGTCCTCGTGTAGTTGAGTTGTCAAATAGACCACCAGATTTGAGGCTACGCCGTAGAAGGCCATCCTTTCAAACGCTTCATAGCCTGCTTGATCATTTCAACAAACAAAGTAGGTTCAATAAAGGTATTTTGGGGAAAAAGTTGCAGTAGTATCCTTGTAGCCACATAGATCCAAATCTAAAGAAGCACGACAAGGATCCATACCATTCAACACTATCCACTTAAGTAAACTCCCATGATCTCTCTCCTTACCAAACATATATGAAGGATATGGGTAGACAGAGATAAATTTTCAACTAAGATATATACATATTTCATGGAATCCAAGTGCAAGTGGCACGGTTGTATTTTCATTAATTTACTCATAAAGGAGACACGTTCCAGACAAATAATTGCAATAAAGAAAGAAACCATGATAGGATTATATTAAAAAAAATTGCTGTGATTCTAAATAACATAAGGAATACATGCAGATGGGTGCAGTTAGATATACCTACTAGGAAGGCACAAGCCCTCCACCTCCCGGTTCGAGAAGCAAGAACCGGTCTCCCACGGAGATCAACAGAGCCATCCTGTGTGTAGCCCTTGTTCTCCATTGGAGGCCGGGAGGACTCGAGACTTGGTGATGAGAAAGAGAGATGCGAGGCCGTGTCTAGGAGTTGGATGAGGGATAGCTAGGTGATATCCTTTGAGCTTCTTCTTCTTCTTCTTCAGAAGAAGAAGAAGATAGGCCACTCAAGATGGAAGCTACCTACAACTAGTGCTTTGGAGCTTGTCACTTAAATAAGCTATAGGCGTGCAACAAATCGATTGAGTTGTACGCGTTCTCTCCATTTTTTTCCTTCATTTAATTTCTTTGCTTTTTACTCACCCTTATTTTCTAAATATGCACTCCTTTAGCACTGCAGATGGTGTAGAAAGCAACAAGAAGGTATACAAGGGAACTCTTGGATAAGTGCTGTTTTGACTGCTGTTCTGGCTCTGTTTTTGACTCTTTTCGTGGTTCCCAATGACCCCTAAACCAATTGGTATAGGAGAAATAATCTAGTCCAAGCATTCGCCTTCTCACGTGCACGGGCTATGCCTTCTAGAGTCACGATCACTCGCGGGCACGTGCGGAAGAAGGTAACGTACATTAGAGCACTTACTCTCCGCGCAATCTTGGCCCGGAAATCCAAAGATTTTATTTACAAAAAAGAAAAAAAGGCCAAGATTTTTGTCGGTTTGGCGACTGCAGTTGAAAAGGATATAAAATTGCTGATAAAAATCCCACTCCAAAAAGAATCACGCTATCGGTTTGGCGTTTTCTTTAGCTTTACCGTAGATGTGATTGATAGCGTGTCAGGATAATTCTATTGGAACTGTGAAATTGGAAATAGAATTTTTCATATTATAGTGTATTAAAGGAGGCAAGGCCATGGAATATATGTTAAAAGAAAAAAAAATGAGAATGCTGAAATTTATGGTATTTAATTGGGGAACTTGCTCAGCGGTCCATTTATTGACCGAACTTTAACATTAAATCCCTGTTGACCGGTTGTTTAACAACCGGTCCATATATATTTTAACATTACTTTATGGGACAAAAATGCCCCCGCCTCTCCCATTCCCATCGAAGAAGGAGAAGAAAAAGGCAGCCGCCGGCCACGGCCCACCCCCTCCCGCGCCTGCCGCCGCGCCCGCCACCCGCCCCCTTCCGCACCCGCTGCCCCCTTCCGCGCCGCCGGAAATACCTCCGCCCCCACGGTGGGGAGGTGCCAAAGAAGAGGAGCCGCTGCCCCCCCGGTGGCCCCATCCTGCGGCCGCCACCGTCCGACCCCCTTCCGTAGCTGCCGGCCTCGCGAGAGGAGAAGGGAGAAGGAAGAAGAAAGAAGGAGAAGGGAAGAAGAGAAGAAAAAAAAAGAAAAAGAAAAGAAAAAAAAGAAAATGAAAGAAAAAGAAGAAAAGAAAATAAATTCCTAGACAAGTTAACTGTGTTCACAGACAACTTAACTGTGTTCACAGACCTGGAGTCGACCCCTTAACAGCACGAGTCGACCCCTGCTCACCTGGAGTCGACTCTCAGGCTTTCCTAGACAAGTTAACTGTGTTCACAAACAAGTTAAATGTGTTCCTAGATAACTTAACTATGTACCTAGACAACTGTGTTCCTAGACAAGTTAACTGTGTTCCCAAATAACTGAACTGTGTTCCTAGACAACTATGTTCCTAGACAAGTTAACTGTGTTCCTAGACAAGTTAACTTTGTTCCCAAACAACTTAACTGTGTTCCTAAACAAGTTAACTGTGTTCACAGACAACTTAACTGTGTTCCTAGACAAATTAACTGTGTTCCTAGACAAGTTAACTGTGTTCCTAGACAAGTTAACTGTGTTCCCAAACAACTTAACTGTGTTCCAAAACAACTGTGTTCCCAAACAATTTAACTGTGTTCCTAAACAACTGTGTTCCTAGACAAGTTAACTGTGTTCCTAGACAACTTAACTGTGTTTTCAGACAAGTTAACTGTGTTCCCAAACAACTTAATTGTGTTCCTAGACAACTGTGTTCCTAGACAAGTTAACTGTGTTCCTAGACAAGTTAACTGTGTTCCTAAACAACTGTGTTCCTAGACAAGTTAACTGTGTTCCTAGACAACTTAACTGTGTTCCCAGACAAGTTAACTGTGTTCCTAGACAACTTAACTGTGTTCCCAAACAACTTAACTGTGTTCCCAAACAATTTAACCGTGTTCCTAAACAACTGTGTTCCTAGACAAGTTAACTGTGTTCCTAGACAACTTAACTGTGTTCCCAGACAAGTTAACTGTGTTCCTAGACAACTTAACTGTGTTCCTAGACAAGTTAACTGTGTTCCCAAACAACTTAACTGTGTTCCCAGACAAGTTAACTGTGTTCCTAGACAACTTAACTGTGTTTACAGACAAGTTAACTGTGTTCCCAAACAACTTAACTGTGTTCCTAGACAAATTAACTGTGTTCCTAGACAAGTTAACTGTGTTCCCAAACAACTTAACTGTATTCTTAGATAACTGTGTTCCTAAACAACTTAACTGTGTTCACAGACAACTTAACTGTGTTCCTAGACAACTGTGTTCCTAGACAAGTTAACTTTGTTCCTAGACAAGTTAACTGTGTTTCCAAACAATTTAACTGTGTTCCTAAACATCTGTGTTCCTAGACAAGTTAACTGTGTTCCTAGACAACTTAACTGTGTTCCCAGACAAGTTAACTGTGTTTCTAGATAACTTAACTGTGTTCCAGACAAGTTAACTGTGTTCCCAAACAACTTAACTATGTTCCTAGACAAATTAACTGTGTTCCTAAACAAGTTAAATGTGTTCCCAAACAACTTAACTGCATTCTTAGATAACTATATTCCTAAACAACTTAACTGTATTCACAGACAACTTAACTGTGTTCCTAGACAAGTTAACTGTGTTCCTAGACAAGTTAACTGTGTTCCCAGACAAGTTAACTGTGTTCCTAGACAAGTTAACTGTGTTCCTAGACAACTTAACTGTGTTCCCAGACAAGTTAACTGTGTTCCTAGACAAGTTAACTGTGTTCCCAAACAACTTAACTGTATTCTTAGATAACTGTGTTCCTAAACAACTTAACTGTGTTCACAGACAACTTAACTGTGTTCCTAGACAACTGTGTTCCTAGACAAGTTAACTGTGTTCCTAGACAAGTTAACTGTGTTCCCAGATAAGTTAACTGTGTTCCTAAAAAACTGTGTTCCTAGACAAGTTAACTGTGTTCCTAGACAACTTAACTGTGTTCCCAGACAAGTTAACTATGTTCCTAGACAAGTTAACTGTGTTCCCAAACAACTTAACTGTATTCTTAGATAACTGTGTTCCTAAACAACTTAACTGTGTTCCTAGACAACTGTGTTCCTAGACAAGTTAACTGTGTTCCTAGACAAGTTAACTGTGTTCCCAAACAATTTAATTATGTTCCTAAACAACTGTGTCCCTAGACAAGTTAACTGTGTTCCTAGACAACTTAACTGTGTTCCCAGACAACTTAACTGTGTTCCCAGACAAGTTAACTGTGTTCCCAGACAAGTTAACTGTGTTCCTAGACAACTGTGTTCCTAGACAAATTAACTGTGTTCCTAGACAAGTTAACTGTGTTCCCAAACAACTTAACTGTATTCTTAGATACCTGTGTTCCTAAACAACTTAACTGTGTTCACAGATAACTTAACTGTGTTCCTAGACAACTGTGTTCCTAGACAAGTTAACTGTGTTCCTAGACAAGTTAACTGTGTTCCCAAACAATTTAACTGTATTCCTAAACAACTGTGTTCCTAGACAAGTTAACTGTGTTCCTAGACAAATTAACTGTGTTCCTAGACAAGTTAACTGTGTTCCCAGACAAGTTAACTGTGTTTCCAAACAACTTAACTGTGTTCCTAAACAACTGTGTTCCTAGACAACTTAACTGTGTTCACAGACAACTTAACTGTGTTCACAGACCTGGGGTCGACCCCTGCTCACCTGGAGTCGACTCTCTCAGGCTTTCCAGAGAGCTGTTTTTCTGCCTGATTTCAGGGGTCGACTCCAGCTCTTTAGGGGTCGACCCCAGCTCTTCAGGGGTCGACCCCAGCATAAGTCTACAATAATTTTCTAATAACACTTAACTGTGTGCACAGTCGAAATAACTGTGTTCTGGGGTAGAATAAGTGTGTTCCGGGATGATTTAAATATGTTTCAAGCTTATTTAACCGTGTGTCATGTTAGATTAAGTGTGTTCCAAACTTATTTAATTGTTCCAAGCTTATTTAACTTTATTTTTATTTTTTTTATTTTTTTTTCTTCTCTTCTTCCCTTCTTCTTCTTTCTTCTTTTTTCTCCTTCCGCGAGCTGGCGGCACACAGTTAAGTTGTCTGCGAACACAGTTAACAGGACTGTGCACACAGTTAAGTGTTCTTAAAAAATTGTTGTAGAAGTGAGCGAGTTGACCCAAGATTCTCACGAGTCGACCCCAGCAGAGCAGGAGTCGACCCCAATTCAAACTTTTTCTTTTCTTTTTCTTTTTTTTCTTCTCTTCTTCCCTTCTTCTTCTTTCTTCTCTTCCCGCGAGGCCGGCGGCGCCGAAAAGGGGTTGGGCCACGACGGACGCTGGAGGAGGGCGGGCCGTGGCCGGCGACAGCCGCAGGACGCGGGACGGCGCCCTTCTTCCTCTTCTTTGGCACCTTCCCACCATGGGGGCAGGGGCGGAGGCATTCCCGGCGGCGCGGCTGCGGGAGGGGGCTCGGGAGGAGGCGAGCCGGGCCGGCGGCGGCCGCGGGAGGGGGCAGGCCGCGGTCGGCAGCAGCCGCGGCTGGGAGATTACAGTTTGGAAAGTCTCTGAAATTCTTCTTCTTCGGAAGGATGGGAGATCATGAGGGAAGGGGCATTTTCGGTATCTTATTTCAAAATAAAAGGGGCTCAGAGACCGGGAATTACAGTTTGGAAAGTTTCTGGACCGGTTGTTTTAGATTTAATTAACAAGGACTTTTTGTTGCAGTAGAGTCTTTAGAGGGATGGGAAAGTCAATTACCCTATTTAATTTGAGTAAACTCCAACTAGCTTTATTTCAGCCGGTGGCCATCCCTTTTGTCTTGAGACTACATCAATTACCAAAAATAAAATAAAATAAATCATCCAAAGATGGTGGATAAGCTATGAAACTAGCCTACATAGCTTATATAATTTACATGGAAGAGGTCCTGGATTTTAATTGTCATATTGAAAGTTGTCTCTTAAATGTTTAAATATGCAATTCCAATTTGCAACTGGTGATACTTTCCCTGTCATTTTTTTCTTAAACAAAGGCACCGGTACCTATATGCTTATTTATTTTGAACTTACATCTTGGATGGCAACTACGCGAGGGATAGTATAATCCTTTTGGCAAAACATTTATACTTAGAATTTTGAGGTTTATGGATAAATGATCTTTGCCATTCCTTCTACTTCTCTTTGCATAATTTCTTTCTTATTAAATTTATATTGAATAAATATCCTTGCTTTCGTGAATGTAACCCCATCTCCTTTACTTCTCTACTCATTTGTCGACCCTAATCCTGCCATGTTACACACTCCCATCATTGTAGCCGAGTTAAACCAAACATGTGGTTGGGATGGCGTGTCCGACCTTGCGTGCTCACCGACACCAATTGTGCTAGGTAAGTTGAGAGCGGATTAAGCATATGCAACGTCGCTCACCAATCCCTTGGTTACATGAATGCCACTAGTTTTTTTTTTTTGGTTAAAAACGGCATTTCATATAGCTTTTATATGGGTATAGCCTGCCAAGTCAAAAAAATAATAAAATGATACAATAAAAAATGCCACTAGTTTTGTCAATTGTTAAGTACATATATTCTGCTGGCCTAACAAACACCATTCAAGGTTGTCTTGAAGTTGGTGGGCCCTATACTAGCCACTGAGAGTACAAATTCCATAGATCATAAATGTTCCATAAAGATCATATTGATTAAACTGGTATGTGCCTATGCTATTTTCAAACATTGAATAGATAATATTTATGGTTAAATGATAACTTTGTTCATTACTAGCTAATAGCTAATCGAGCCAACTTGCATTTGATTAAGTTACGTGCTTCTAAAATATCAACCGAATTAGATTTTCTAGTGTTCGACCAGAGGGGAAAGATTGCGATCGTGATGAATAGCATGATCCTGCATAGGAGATGCTCAAGATCACTCCAAACAAAGAACAAACTCGAAAACTTTTGCAAGAAGAAACTAAGACAATAGAGAGAATAACTTTGAAGAGATAAAAAATTCTATTAATAAATATTTTGCAAAATTCATAACTTCTAGCAACTCCAAATCTCTCAAAGACGAGACGCTGTAACTCTTCACACACTGGAACAGAACGAGGCCTCTGCACATTCCATCGTTCTTATAAAAATGCCCAAAACTACAAGGACAAAGCACACGCTTTATAACTAAGAAAAGGACGCCATACCCCTCCCCAACAAGGTGCTAATCTTCACTATCTTCTCTAGGCTCTCCGCACGGGCCACCATTCCTTTATTTAAGAGGTAAGCGTGAGAGACTCCAACTTCTTATTAATAGAACAAAGTATACTCTCCATTAGTAAAAAAACAATGTTTTGTTTCACCTAATCTGACTCGACTAGGATGCTTGACATCGAAGGACTACCATTTCATTATAGGAACCATACTCCAACGGTCGCTAAAAACGAAACTTATATTCTGGCTAGAACAATATTATAATAATTATTTGGAACAACTTGGAACAATAATTGAAAATATAATCCTAAAGCTAGGGCTCACAATGATTCTCAACAGATGATTAATTAGGTACCGTGACCAACAAGAAAAGGAACGTGTCGCTCTCAAGCGATGTCCCTTGCCCATGGTTGATGGCATGAGTCCGCAAGGATGGAGAGCCATAATTTCCGAGGGTCCAAATTTATGACAAGCTATAGAAGTTTTCTTACAAAAAATAAATAATTGAAAAGGATACATTATTATTAATGGAAGGAATAGCTAAACAGCTGGGGAACGGGCTCCAGAATATTAGAGAACACATACAAGGATATAAAAAGTAGCCCTGGATTGGAAACAAAATTTCCACCTTCTTGTTAAAACAAAGAAAGAAGCCTAATGGATTGCATGTATTAGAATCAGTTGATTTTATTCTATTTGCTTAGGAGTAGTCTATGATCTACTCAGGTAGAAGAAAGATTTTTCTCAATCCGTTCAACTTGAATTTTTTTAAAAAAATTTAAAAAAGATAGAAAAATTACGAAAGTAGAGTTTAAATCTTCTTTTTTTTTTTATCGATGATTTAAATCGAGATACACAATCTTTATTTGTATCGCTGAGGTCCATCCTTGTAATGGATTACATGTGCAACAAGGACACTGCGTGTATTGGAATCAGTTGATTTTATTCTTTTTGCTTAGGAATAGTTTTTGATCTATTCGGGTAGAAGAAAAATTTTTATCAATCCTTTCAACTTGAATCTTTCTAAAAAAAATTTAAAAAAATGGAAGAATTATGAAAGAATGGTTTAAATCTCTTTTTCTTCCATCGATGATCTAAAATCGAGGTACACAATTTTTATTTGTATAAGTGAGGTCCGTTCTTGTACAATTCGAATTGATTCCTCTACCTAGTTCTTAAAGATTTTATTTCTTTCATTTCCTAAAATAGGCAAGACCGGTAAAAATAAACTCAAAAAAGCTAAAATTCTTTATAAGGTAGAGCTCAACTTTTATATCAATTACTTTCTGTTGCTCCGTCTCATTCTTATCGGATTGAAAGATATGCCCAACCAAAATCTTACTTGAAAAAAAAAACTTTCGATTTGACTGATTCATTTCAGGACTCAAATGATGGAATTTGAGTATAATTGACAGGCCTCTAAAGGGTGTCATATCATGTCGTAGATCTCTAAAAATTATCTTTTTTTAAAAAAAAAAAAGTCGATCGGACATTGTATGGCTAAGTTATGACTGCAGAAGTTTGTCTTGCGACTCAGCTTTCAAAACGACAGATCTTACTTCTAGACCCTGTCTGGCAATATCTATAGTGATCAAAGTAGTCTGTATCGAATATGAAGATCCTCTTACATCAATCTTAGTGTCTACATACATCCAATGTTTCTGTACATGACTGCCCGATGCTATTTTAATACATGTTTTTTCTTGGAAAAAACCATTTTAATATGTGTTTTGAGTCTTTTGAAATTCAACTATGTAGATTGTGCGATGGAGGCTTTGCAATTTAAGCAGGGACAATGGTATTATCCCTCTTGTGAGGGCAACCTGGTCACCCGGCCGTGGTTGATTTCCACCGTCTTGCTAAAAACTAGAGAGCATCCTCGTTATCAGACGAGCTAGCGCATGTTTAATTACCATGGAGCTGAAGTTGATTTTTTTTTTTTTTTTTTTTTTGAAAGTGCGACATTACATGGTCGATCCAGTTGACCTATCTGAATGCACTTATATATCGACAGCAGCAACATTAGGTCTACAGCCCACTTTGCCTCATGTGATATCAACTTGCCACTTTATAGGATATCTAGCTTGTTCAGCCATCTAATTACTTCCAACATTTTCAGTGCTTCATATTTTTTACACATCCACCGACATCATCATTATTGGATATCTTATCCAACAATATCCAATCTTTTTCCTCCAATACTCTTCGCAAGTCACAGCTGAAAAATATTTGGGACAATGGCTTAACTGATGTTGAGAATGGCATGCGGCCATGATATACTTTGATCCATATTGCTAATCCAAGGTGGCGAAGACATTGCCCCCCTCGTGAGGGCGATGTGGCCAAAGTGTGCAAGATTATGTTTTATTCCGGAGCGGAGTGAGACCGACCTGTGGAGTAATCAGGAGATCAAGGCGTGCATGACCCCCTTTCTCTCGTTGCACCCTAAAAATGGTGTGGGCGGCGCGGCTGGTGGCGATCAGCGACAACTGACAAGTGCTGTGGCTGTAGCGGCTTACCCGGCCCAAGTGGATGTAGATGTGGGCCCACAATTCTATTTATTGGGCCGGCCAATGGTTGCCAACTTGCCGTACCAAGGTGTGGGCTTGTTGCCGACCGGTTGGCAACTTGGCATGGAGCATGCGCACGTGCGTGCTGAAGCATGGTCAACGCTCGCCATATTGCATCGAGGGGATGCACAGGTGCAGGTCAACTCTGTCACATTTGCGTGTCATCGACATGGAGAACATATGCTTCTTTTTTTAAAAAAATTAATTTATTTTTTTAATTGAGATGGAGCTCGTGCGTTCTATGGCACTCTTATGTGTGCTCCCTATATGTATGCTTCTATATGTGCATGGTAAGTTGTGATGGTAACGCTCAACCATATTGGTTCCATGTTATGGGATTCTATGGTTGATCTATGGATGCATCTATAGTAGAATGGTGTAATATAGAAACAGCTGGATCGAGCAGGGAAAGTATTTCAAACTTTTATTTCGACATGGCATCTCTGGCATAAGAAAATGATCCTTATCTCAATGCCTTTAATCTTTCGTACTTATTTGTCGATCAATATAGAGCTAGAATTCTCTTATTGTTAAGATAGAGCTTGTGTGCTTAATGGCACCTCTATGTATGTGTATATGGGTGCATGCTTGCATGTGGGTGCTGTCATGTAAAGTACTAAGTTGATGTCAAAGCTGAATTATAACATCTTTGGCATACACTTATGTCTCATGTGCTAACCGAGTCATGCTTGCATGTGGGTTGTGTTTATAAAGCCTTAAATTGTTGTTTTTTTGGGGGGCGTACAAATAAAGCCTTAAATTGTTGTTGTGAACTTCTAGCAAGCAGCAAAGAAATGTGGCAGGAGAACTTTAAATTGTTGTTGGAATTTCACTAGCAAGTAGAGAGGGGTGATCAGCCAAATCGAGTTAGGAAGCTACTCTTGAATTTTGTTTCAACATTGGATCTTTGGGAGGAATAGATAATCCTTATCTCTTTGGGACCAATCTAAACATGGTACATCGACTTAGACTCTTGTACTCATTTTGTTCCATGATGTATAGTTCAGCTCCTTTTGTGCTATTGCATGCCATTAAACAAAGGATTGGTGATGGCAAGTCATAGGCAGTGATGAGAGAGGAACCATGCACAAGATATTAGCATAATTTTGGGGAC
Source organism: Phoenix dactylifera (assembly GCF_009389715.1). NCBI lineage: Eukaryota > Viridiplantae > Streptophyta > Magnoliopsida > Arecales > Arecaceae > Phoenix > Phoenix dactylifera. The sequence goes on along the minus strand of NC_052394.1, from coordinate 4,682,235 downwards.
TACGTATGAATCTCTATCGACCAATAATATTTTTCTTTATTAGCGTGATCCTATATCAGCTTATATATGTTATTTTTCTTTGCTAGCATTGTTGCTGGAAATTGGACCCGGGGGTGGCCGCGAACCGAGGAGGAGGAGCTCCGGCGAACACTGGCGGGTGGCGGTCCGTCGGCGGGCGGCGTCCTCCGGGAGACCTGCAAGAAGCCGGTGGCCGGGCTCCCCGGCGCCGGCCCTCCGATGCTTAAGTCAGAGGGGGGCTTAATTTTGGAGAAGGAGATGTAGTTCGTATGTAGCAGTCCAAGCCAGAAAATTAGAGTTAGGAGCCGTCCCCCCTCGGGAGGAAGAAGCCTCCCTTTTTATAGGGAGGGTGGCAGGGTTACCTGTGATGTGACTGGGCGAATTAATGGGTTACCGTCACGATTGGATGTGGGCGTGTGAAGTAATGAGTTGCCGTGGATGGCCCGTTCCCATCATGGGAGGAGATGGCGCGTAGCCAGAGCTTGCTTGTGGCGCGCAGTGCAGTACATTCTTGGGAATGGTGAGGCGTTGACAGTCGTAGCAGGGTATGGTTCCTGATTGATATGTCGTGGCGTGGCTAGCAAGCAAAGCATGGTGCGGTGAGGCTGCTGCAGGGCATGGCCGCAGCATACAGATGACGAGGTCGGCCTTCTGAGGTCAGCTCGACCTTCTGTGCTCGGCCTTCTGAGCTCGGCAGCCTTCTGAGCTCGGCCTCGGCAGCCTTCTGAGCTCGGCCTCGGCAGCCTTCTGAGCTCGGCAGCCTTCTGTGCTCGGCAGCCTTCTGAGCTCGGCCTCGTCAGCCTTCTGAGCTCGGCAGCCTTCTGTGCTCGGCAGCCTTCTGAGCTCGGCCTCGTCAGCCTTCTGAGCTCGGCAGCCTGCTGTGCTCGGCAGCCTTCCGAGCTCGGCTCGCTGTCGGATTTGGGTGCTTTAATTGTATTTGTGGGGTGGTCCATTTTTCCCCCCAACACTACCCCCGACTTCCGAGTTCGAGCTGCTTTTTGGCTCGGGCGAAGGAAGTAGTCCAGTCGTTGATCATCCTGTAATATAGCCAAATATGTATAGAGATGTACGTGCCAAGTAGGATGTACCTCTAATGCAGTTGGAGTTAAGTGCTCCAGGTTGACTCAGCGGCCTTCTTTGGCTTGTGGTCGACTCAGCAGCGCCCCCACTCAGATCGGGGCGACGTTGGAGGTGTAGATATCCGGAGACGACGGACCTTGTCCGTTGGCGACCGTGCGCCTCCACTCAGATCGGGGCGACGTTGGAGATGTAGATATCCGGAGACGATGGACCTTGTCCGTTGGCGACCGTGCGCCCCCACTCAGATCAGGGCGACGTTGGAGATGTAGATATCCGGAGACGACGGACCTCGTCCGTTGGCGACCGTGCGCCCCCACTCAGATCGGGGCGACGTTGGAGATGTAGATATCCGGAGACGACGGACCTCGTCCGTTGGCGACCGTGCGCCCCCACTCAGATCGGGGCGACGTTGGAGATGTAGATATCCGGAGACGATGGACCTTGTCCGTTGGCGACCGTGCGCCCCCACTCAGATCAGGGCGACGTTGGAGATGTAGATATTCGGAGGTCAGCTTTGGCCTTCTCCGACCTGGGAATATATTAAATATTGAAATTATTTAAAGCCGAAGTGACGTCTCGTACCTTTTGTAGGCATTTTGACGATTCCCGAGCTTCGAAGTCCCTCAGGACTTAGCTCAGCACCGGCGGAGAGTCGTTGGAGACCCTTAGGAGGTAGGCGTTGAGTTTTGGGCTGCGGCACTGCCCCCCAAGGCCACAGAGTCGTTGATATGTAGTATATAGGAGCTATATTGAGCGTCTTCTTCTCCATGTTAAGCTCGGCTAGTGGAGAACTGCACGAGGGGGTGGCAGATAGGGACCGCAGCTCGGAGAGAGCCTGGTCGGCCAATAATAGCGTTGAAGGCCGAGCCGACCTGGGCTACAAAAAAGTTTAGCTTCACAGTACTTTCTCGGGGCGCGCGCACAGCCGTGATTAGCAGGCCGAGAACCCCTTTCGCAGGTATGAGACCTTCTGTGAAGCCGGCCAGAGGGTTGCTCATTTTCTCCAGTTGTTTTACAACCATTGGAAGGCATCAAGATGTCCGTAGTGCTTTTATTATCCACAAGTCCTTTTACGTCAGACTTTGCAATAACTACAGCATGGCTATGAGGGGTTTCAACACCCTTTTGGTCTTCATAAAGGGAGCTCAGGGTCCCGTTCTTCTGGCTCCCCCCTTTTAGTCACGGACGAACCGACCCAGTCGACCTCGGCGGATGAGTGCCTCGATCTCGTCACGGAGCCGGTAGCAATCTTCCGTGTCGTGGCCGTAATTTCGGTGGAAGCGGCAGTACTTCTTCGAGTGCTTCTGCAACTCTGACGGCCATGTTTTTGGGGGAGGTCGGAGGTAGCCCTGACCCTCAATCTCCATGAGGATCTCGGCTCGGGTGGATGTGAGGGGAGTGTATTCCTCAAATTTTTGGAGGGAAAACCTCTGCCGAGCTGGACTTTTGGGCCGAGGAGGATTCTCCTCGTGCCATGGGAATCTGCTGCTTAGTTGGGAGCGCTCCTCGAGGTGCTTCTTTTGCATCTTGGCAGGTCGTTTGGCTGCTTCCCGCCGAGAGGCCATGGCTTCTTCAGCCTTGGCGTACTTGCGAGCTCGGGCCAACATTTCAACAAAGTCGGCAGGGGAGCTCTTCTCAATCGAGAAGACAAATTTGTAGGACCGAGCTCCAGTCTTCAATGCTGACATTGCAATTGACTGGTCGAGATCGCGAACCTCCCACGTTGCAGCGGTGAAACGGTCGATGTAGTCTTTAAGGGACTCTCCTTCCTTTTGCTTGATATTGAGGAGAGAATCTGATGTTCGCCGCTGGCGTCGGCTGGCAGCGAAGTTGACAGCGAACTGCCTGCCGAGCTGCTCAAAGGAGGACACAGTGCTCGGCTTCAGACCGAAAAACCAAAGCCGAGCCGCTCCTCGGAGGGTTGCAGGGAAGGCTTTGCAGAGCACGGCCTCCGAGGACCCTTGCAATGCCATAAGGGCTCGGTAGCTCTCCAAGTGGTCAAGGGGGTCGGTGGTCCCGTTGTAGGGCTCTATCTGAGGCATTTTGAACCTCGGTGGGACCGGCTCATCTTCGATCTGGCGAGAGAAAGGTGACTTGGTGGTGAACTCAAAGTCATCTTCACGCCTTGCTTTCTGGCTGTGGAGCGCCTCGATCTGCCGCTCGAGTTTCTCGACCTTTCTGCCGAGCTCGGGTGGGACTCTTGTTGCAGCTCGGCATGGGGCAGGCCCCGCCTCAGATGGGTGCTCCCGAGCTCGAGGCGTCAGGCTTCGGCGTGAGCTCGCAGGATAATGGATGCGCGACAAGCCCTCCCGGCTCGATGGTCGAGTTCGGTGGGAGCTTTGGTGGTGGCGACGCTCTACAGAAAAATGATGTTGCGAGCGGCGTCCTGAGGACTCATGGTTGTGAGGAGGGAGTAGAGGCTGGTCTTCTACTTGCTGTAGGCCTCGAACGGCCACAGTGAGTGCTTGTACTTGTTGAACAAGCAGGTTGAACTCCTCTGGTTGGACTTGAGGGACTTGATCCGCCGGAGGCCTTGGTGGCGAGTTCTGGACTGAGTGTCTAGGACTTGGTGCGGGACGCCGGGAGGCGTTAGAGGCCCCTTTGCTCCTTAGCTTCATGGTCACGACTCGGGCCCTTCCTCTAGCGCCAACTGTTGCTGGAAATTGGACCCGGGGGTGGCCGCGAACCGAGGAGGAGGAGCTCCGGCGAACACTGGCGGGTGGCGGTCCGTCGGCGGGCGGCGTCCTCCGGGAGACCTGCAAGAAGCCGGTGGCCGGGCTCCCCGGCGCCGGCCCTCCGATGCTTAAGTCAGAGGGGGGCTTAATTTTGGAGAAGGAGATGTAGTTCGTATGTAGCAGTCCAAGCCAGAAAATTAGAGTTAGGAGCCGTCCCCCCTCGGGAGGAAGAAGCCTCCCTTTTTATAGGGAGGGTGGCAGGGTTACCTGTGATGTGACTGGGCGAATTAATGGGTTACCGTCACGATTGGATGTGGGCGTGTGAAGTAATGAGTTGCCGTGGATGGCCCGTTCCCATCATGGGAGGAGATGGCGCGTAGCCAGAGCTTGCTTGTGGCGCGCAGTGCAGTACATTCTTGGGAATGGTGAGGCGTTGACAGTCGTAGCAGGGTATGGTTCCTGATTGATATGTCGTGGCGTGGCTGGCAAGCAAAGCATGGTGCGGTGAGGCTGCTGCAGGGCATGGCCGCAGCATACAGATGACGAGGTCGGCCTTCTGAGGTCAGCTCGACCTTCTGTGCTCGGCCTTCTGAGCTCGGCAGCCTTCTGAGCTCGGCCTCGGCAGCCTTCTGAGCTCGGCCTCGGCAGCCTTCTGAGCTCGGCAGCCTTCTGTGCTCGGCAGCCTTCTGAGCTCGGCCTCGTCAGCCTTCTGAGCTCGGCAGCCTGCTGTGCTCGGCAGCCTTCCGAGCTCGGCTCGCTGTCGGATTTGGGTGCTTTAATTGTATTTGTGGGGTGGTCCATTTTTCCCCCCAACAAGCATAATCCTATATTAGCTTATATTATTTTTGTTATATGGAGTCTATATATGAGTATATATAATTTCTGAGATATACTAAATATGATGGAACAAAAAAATAAACTCATTTCTCTCTCTCATTTTTTTAAATTTTTTTCTTCTTCTGCAAATATTTTAACATAAGATAACCCGCCATTGTTTCTTTTCTTCTTTTCTCATGGCTTTGATCAACCTTTAATGATACAATGACTTAATTGAATATATCAGTTTGGGCCAGTGACCTGATTTTATGATGTTTGTTTTCCGTGAGTTATAACTGTGTTTTAGTTGAAGATCTTCTAATTTTAATTGAATATGTCACTGAGATCTTTTTTTTATAATTTTTATTTTGCGATTTTTTGGTTGGTTTTTGAGACACGAGCTCACCCACGGTCACATTGATTCCCACGAGTCTACATCGGAAAATGACAGGATTTAATTAAGCGAGGGACACAAAATAGCTCGACTCGACGCAGAGGAATTGCTCGGTTAGGACTGGCTGGAAGCCAGATACGCATGCAATGGTGGCTACCGCTATCAACTCGTCAAATATAGCTGCTTGATGTTTTTGGGGCACTGAATTGATAGGTGAGGCCTTATAATGTCAAGGAGCCACCTTCCCTAGATAAGATCACCATAGTGCTCAATGATGATGTGAACCGAAGCCTCCTCCGGTGCCCATCCCAGGTGCAATCTAACACCACCTCAAATAGAGATAGAAAAATTTAACCTATTTAATCTATTTAACTTGATTTAATCCACTATGGATCAACTTAAGTTATTTGTTTAATACAATGACCAGATTCAGATCTGAATTTTTGATCCGACCTGATTACTACTCTTAAGATTGTCAAACACCTAGCACCTTTAGACTAGGCTAGCAAATGGTTTAGATTAGTCTTTATTCCGACGATCTCACCGTAGCTTTTAGGTTAATGGTTCAAAAGAGGTACAAGCATTGCAAAATGTTGCACTTGTTTTTATCTAGATTATTACTTAAACTGCTGATTGGCTTAATTTGTTATCCTTTTGGAAAAAGGCAAATATTACTACCAACCTAGGATTTTGTGGCGGAGGTGGCGGTGCTATTTCATTGGGTGCTAGCCAGCTAGAGATGTCGGCAATTCCGTCATAATTCTCCCAAAAAAATATGATGTTTTTTTTCCTCGAGTAAAAGTTAACAGTGATGTTTCGTGCTAGATCATGGTGCCGGAAAATAAATGTTATGGGACCTTTGAAAAAGTTGATGCATGGGTGATTACATCAGACGTTTGGATCATTGGATGTCTTAATCTTATTCAGTAAAAGCTTACTATGTGAGCAAACGAGTGATCTCATGTGGGCAAACTTATGGGGCCGTATCACTTGAAGCTTTATATGGTGGGGCTGTGCATATATTATTAACCTGCCAATGTTCGTGGTATAGCAAGTCCAAATCTTTTGTATCCATAAAGCCGGATGGCTATTGGACTTCCAACGGATGGCCGAGGCGCATGAGGTGCTTTCAGCTCCCCTGAGTTTGTGGTGGTACCATACGCATCCTTTATCTTTATTTTCCTTTTCTTTTTGTTTTGGTTTTTGGTGGGGTAGGGCAAAAAGGTGGTGAAGTGCCACCACTCGTTTCACCGAAGAAAATAGTGAGGAGAGAGTAGATAAGAAAGAAGAGGAGAGGGGAAAAGGAAAGACATGGGGAAGAAAATTAACCACCCTTTAACCAGTAAGACTCCGTCAGTGCAGACCTGAGTAGGTTCTAGTTAGCATCATACACTTGCTTTCAAGCACAGTAATGAAGATTGGACAGGGCCCCATGGACAACCATTGAACTGAGAATTTTTCGAATATCTAGCTCGAATTGAAGCGCCGACAACCCTGATAGGGGTATCGATAGAGAGTTGCCTTGCGGTCTGCTTTATAAGTGGTTCGGAAATGCGATATATCATCTTCTTGTTCTCAGGCACTGGATGTGTTCTCATTTTAACACATGAAACTCATCACAAATGCACAGTTTTTGGTGGCCGCAGTCCCAAACAATGCAATGCATATTATAGAGCTTTTAGTTTCAAGAGAGGATGAATAGAAGGTTGTACTGCAATTTTGTTGAAAAACAACGCAAGATCTATAATATGCTTTTTCCAAAAAAAAAGAAGTAACAACGCAAGATCTTTCCCCATTTAAGCCTTGACGTCTTTATCAGGTTAAGGGTCCAAATCCATTCAAATCTAATCACAAATACATTAATAAGTCCGTAGTCATCCTCAATGAATTTGTGCTCTAGTCTAGCTTATATAGGCTATGGGTTCGATCTGCTCTGATACCATATGTAACAACTTAAAACCTCACCTAAAAAAGCTAATCGGTGGGTTTTTTTGGTAAATCAATACAGAAGTTTTTTACTAATCCATTGATAAAGCTCCATGTTCCTTGATTTCATATTAGGAACATTTTACCTGCTATTTCTAACTAACATATAAAAAGGTTTCAAAATTTCTAGTTTGAGTTTTTATTTCGACAGGCAAAAAGGATTGGTGAGCTCTGATACTATGTTAAAATTTTATTTAAAAATCTAGATATTAAGATGGATGGCCTAAAAATATATAAGCACTAGAATTCTTAACCTATTCGATGTGAAACTATTATTCCTTAACAGCTGCATCACGGACTTCTACGACCATGCATATCTAGAAACACGGTCTATGACAAAGGCAGCGATGGAGAAAGTGATCGTGCCAGCGAAGATGTTGATCATGTTTTGCTGCTCCACCCATTGGTGAAGAACTTGTGACGTTCCTTAGAACCATCAGCTCAGAATCAAGGGATTTCTCAGGATCGCAGTCCAGTTGGCTGATTACTGGCTGGGTGCTGATAAGTAGTGGACCCCAGTCCACTTGGCCCTCCCATGTATGTGCACATGGAGCCCGGCATGAATTAGTTTGGGCCTTCAGCAAACTTCTTCCTCTTCAGAAGGAGAAGAAACCGCTGAGTCTTGAATTATTTTGGGCCCTGCCCCAAGCTTGAGACTAGCTCTCGGCCCGGCCCGTGGAGAAGCCTAAACTCATTCATCCGTTGAAGCAAGTCCACGCCATTTTTTAAAGAGTTAATCTGTTAAATAGCTATCAACATCATAACATAACGTTATGCACACAGGAGAGCTCCGAGACATCGAACTTCCTCCAGAAGCATAAAAAAAAAAATACCAACTTGCTAAGAAGACAAGAGCTGGTTGCGTTTGGTAACCAGAGTGCAACGCTGGCTTCAGCTGTCTTCCACGTCTAACAATTCTGGAGTCAAACCTCAACCATTGTTTACGAATTCTTTGTTTAAAAATTAATGAAATGAGGTAATTCCATTTAATTCTTTGTGCTTTTAGACCAAGGTAAACTGACTAAAATTAATTAGTTATCGTGTATGAAGAGAATCTCCTTAAGTGGCCTATAATTTTATAGGCACATTATTTAAAGGGGGCACGCTTCAAACAACACGACGAGCACCGCCTTGTATTTAATTCCATGCTAAACACGCGTCTACAAAAGAGACGTGCAATTTAGTAGTTGTTCGAAATTTTGGCTTATAATTTTTTCGTTTAAAATTTACATTTTGGTAGGGAAGACCAATAACTTGTTACTACGACATAAAACTGCTCAATTTTTTAAACAAAAGGCCGTCCTTTTCTAATGCAAAAAGGGAGCTGGGAACATGGTGGGTAACACATCAAAGTCTTTCATAGAGTTCCAAAAATTGGTAGATAGGGTAGACCACCTTCAATTCAGTTTCGTTATGCCTTTTTTGAACCACGCTAACAATATTGATTCGAACAGGATCGGGTTTTAAATCCATAAATCCACAGATTCTCCTAACCTAATGGTTTGGCACCATGCAAACGAGTTCGTAAGTCAACGGAGATGATGCATTGCTGTCCAAAACCAGCGTAGAATACTTTTTAAGTTGATTAAAGCCATGCATCCTAGATGGAGAGTTATAACCCATCTATATAAACACCTCTTGGAAGCCATTAATTGCAGTGTGCTCTCAAGACAAACAATATTAGCCAGTTATAGCCATGGCCTCTCTTTGTTCTTTCTTGACATGTTTAGCGGTCATCCTTGCTTCCTTATTCCTGACGCGAGCTCAACTCGACCCCCACTACTACGACAAGTTGTGCCCTGAGGCAGTGCCGACCATTAGGATGATGGTTGAGCAAGCAGTTGCACGGGAACCACGCATGGGTGCATCGCTTCTCCGATTACATTTCCATGACTGCTTTGTTAATGTAAGATTACCGTCGATACAAAATCATTTGATGATCAGAGTGCATGTTAATTATGATCTAATTGCTTCTATATGGTCTCTTTGGATACTGTATGGTTTTAGGGGTGTGATGGGTCCATCTTGTTAGATGACACGCCTACGTTCACCGGAGAGAAGACGGCAGCGCCCAACAATAACTCTGTCAGGGGTTTTGATGTGGTCGACAGCATCAAGGCAGCAGTTAACGCCGCTTGCCATGGCAATGTGGTATCTTGTGCTGATATCTTAGCGGTCGCCGCTCGGGACTCCGTTGTTGCGGTGCGTCTCCCTTCCAGTAGCTTAGGGTATCAGAATATTGCTTTCTAGTCCAAGTTTTGACTCTCTTCTGAAAATTCTCACACTCCATGAAAGTTCTTTTTCAGACATTCACTGACCAAGAATCCTGTTTCCTGAGCTCGTGAAGTCTGTCCATTTTACAACATACTTGGATTCCTTAACACATAATACTCAGCAAAAAGTGTAGGTTTCTAATATATAAAGTTTTCTTTTGCTGATCCAGTTAGGAGGACCTTCATATGAGGTGCAAGTAGGTAGAAGGGACTCGAGGACGGCGAGCAAGGATGCCGCGAACAACAACATCCCAGCACCGACCTTGGACTTCTCAGCCCTTCTCTCCAACTTCCAGTCTCATGGGCTGTCCATGAAGGACCTGGTGGTCCTCTCTGGAGGCCACACAATTGGCCTTGCGAGGTGCACCAGTTTCAGAAGCAGGCTCTACAACGAGACGGCCACCATGGATGCCGCTCTAGCTAGCACGCTGAAACCAGTGTGTCCAAGCTCAGGAGGCGACAACAACCTCGCGCCGCTGGATGAGACGCCGACGCGCTTCGATGGGGTGTACTTCAAGGGATTGCTGAAGAAGAAAGGGCTGCTGCATTCTGATCAGCAGCTGTTCAAAGGGGATGGCAGTAGTGGAAGTGATGGTCTGGTTTTGTACTACAGTAAGAATCCACATGCCTTTTGGGAGGACTTCGGGGTGTCGATGATAAAGATGGGGAGTATGAGCCCCCTCACTGGTCCTTTTGGGGAGATCCGAATGAACTGCAGGAAGGTGAATTGAGGGCTGAGATTTTGAGAGCTTGGAGTCAAGTCTAGATGTGTTAGGGTTGGTTTCTGTCTTCTTTTGAGGTGAGAGCTGTTGTCTGGCGTTTATTTTCCTTCCTTTCTCTTTGAGAGAGAAGTTTGTCATAATTCCATAATCTTTGTGCAATAAGAGTTCTGGTGTCTTCGTGATGTACCTCCTTTTTGTTTAATTAGAAGAATTTTTGAAGTTTTGTGGAAAAGGATCATGGCTGCTTCAAAATAGTTAAACAACGTCAATATGATGGTCAAGCGTAGAGTAGACCCTTGCTGGGGAAACAAAAAACTTTTCTTGTGATGACGACAAAATGGGTCGTTTTTAAGATGCCTTCCTACAAAATTACAAGCCGACCAGTTTAATCAGTTCTATTTATTCAGGAGTAAAAAAAAAAGGTAGCTGAAGGGTAAAAAATCTTCACATGAATAAGGACCTTTTTTCTCTTTTTTTTCCTGCAGTGGCTTCTTTTTTTCTGAAGTGGCAATTTCTTTCCAATTTGGACCACTATAGAAAGTTATTTCAGTTCCATTTTGAGCCAATCAAATATCCAAACTGAACCTTCGTTGGATTGAATGGAGTTCGAATTTTTATTTATGGACAATCAAACAGGCACCAAATTGGATGTCTATTTATTTTTTAACTATTTGAAGATGGAATAGGACAGCATGTCAACATTGTTTTGTTGTTAGACACACGAGAGAAACAGCAGAAATATTTATAATAGATAATTATTTTTGAGTAAAGATTCCAATAAGTAATAAGAATAATATCTTTGTAATTCTAAAACTAAATGATTTCCTTATGTGAAGATTATTTGTGTCAAATTATTATGTAATTAGAGATATTGCATGCTTATTAATTGGACACACAAAGTAGAACTTTGGAACACTATTACTAACGTGATGTGGTCAATCTTGGGCGAACGAGGATCCCTTTTCTATCAAAAGGAGAGCGGAAATGTAAATCATATCAAATCAAATTACACTGCGCAAATATTTAATTAACACCTAAGCTTCCAACATACGGCCTTCTAGTTTTAGAAAAGTTAATTGCTTGGCTATAGCCTCATTTGTGCTAGGATTGAAAATTAGGTTGGAGATGGGTAAAGGTGGTTGGATATGTTTAGCTGGTTGGTATCCATCTCTTCGAACTTCAGTGGCGATAAATAATTCCTAATTTCTTAAAAAATCTTAGGCTACATATACCTCTCTAGGAGGCAGTTGACAATCATTACATTCATTATTTTAATATTCATAAGTTGTGCATTTGAAGCTTAGGTGAACCTGCCATCTTATTCTATTTTTGAACAAAAAATGTCTCATTACAGCTTCTCTAAAATTTAGCTTGGAAAGCTTTGGCTTGCGGTCTCATTTTATCCATCCCTTTTCTTTTAGTGTCGGTGGTGGTGTTCTTCATTTCGAGCATTACATTAATTACACTCAATCTTTATATTACCAACAAACACTAATAATTAAAGAGATTGGCTCAAGCAAATACCTTAGGGAGAAGTTATCTCATATCACCATGGTTTCCAAGTTTTGTCCGTAGGCGCACAGCCTTATTGCAATCCCGTCCACTGGTGGGTCCGGTGACTTCATGTGGTATTGCTGTCAATTATGTCGTGGGTCCAAAAGGTGGTGGATTTTGGTGTTAATTAACTTTTATTTTTTATATTTCGATGAGTCATGGAATGACTTAACCCTATCGGATGTACACCATGTCCTACTTCATCGTAAGAATACTAATATATATATATATATATATATATATATATATATATATATATATATATAGCTCAGGAGTTCTTCCGGTTTTACTGAAAATTATACTTATCACGGTCTTCTTTCTGAAATTAGTGTTGCTGTTAATTTATAGTAAAATCAGAAATCAATCATCTGAGTTAAATGAGTCCTGGACTAACCAAGACTCAGAGTTAATGATGGGTGAGATTCGCGGTGCTTAGGCACAGGCACAGGCATGTACACTCATCGCAATCCAGTATTTATTTTAGATAAAAAAAATACAGGAGACCACCCATCATATCATATATATATATATATATATATATATATATATATATATATATATATATATATATATATATATATATATATATATATATCGGATAAGTGGGTTGAATTCAGAATGCAAATCGAGGTAGCGTGATATGCAAGAAATAATTGGATCTAATATGTGAGCGCCATGCGGGCATAAATTTAGTCATACGTTATTTATTCACTAGATAAATTTTAAGTATTTATATAGGACCAAGAAATCTAAATAATATCTTTTAGCTAGTCATTTTAGATGAGATTTTGAGTTGTTACAAATGGTTTCAGAGCGGACTCAGCCTATAACCTATGTGGACTAGAGAATACTACAATACAAATCTATTGAAGTTGACCATTGGCCCATATGGTACTTGTGATTAGAATTGTATGGATTTGAATCTTTAGCCTTATGAGGACGTCAGGACTTAAACGAGGGATATGTGAGGATCTGCGCGGACGTGTGTTTAATCTCACATCGATTATTCGCTCGGCATATTTTGGATACTTATATATGATCAAAAAATTTAAATAATACCTTCCAGCTAATTATTTTGGGTGAGATCCTAGATTGTTACATAATCCATGAATTGGAGTTGTATATTTCAAGCAAAAGAATGATTCGGCACAGATGGATGTATAGTGCTGGACTACGGTAGTAGAGATTTACCCCATGCCGCTACGATCTTCAACGGTTTCGATGGGTCGCTCCCATGATCTCATGCATAATATAATTGCGAACCAGATCATGATGTCCTTCTGTGACTCGTACTAATATATATATCATATTTAATTATGGCCAAATTCTAATTATTCGGCTTGTCTATTTATATCATGGTCGAATCCTAACTGTTCGGTCTGCATCTCCACAATCTGATTCATTACCACTAGGGATCATGTGACTCCCATCTATTTTGTTTCCAATAAAATTTCATTTATGTTGTGCTTACTCTCAGCCACCTCGAGATGGAGCGTAAATATCTTCCTTTATGAAAATTCATTATTAGATCACCCACCATATAGATTTCAAAGCCCGTTAAAATTTCAAAGCGACCAGCGGATGATCCAAATATGGTTTCTGCGAAGAAAGATGAATAGTTATTTAGGGCGGAAGATACAAGCGCACCCCCTAATCCATAGCCAGCCATGTCATCATACATCACCATTTTAAACAAAAATTGACTCCGATTGATTGCCATACAAAAAATAGTTTTTCTTGGAAAGAAAAAGCTGCAATTCTGTTAAATTAGCAAGAGATCAAGCACATTCATGCATCAGGCAATACATGGTGTAACTGTACCATTACTTCATGCTGGGTTTGCACGATCGATCTACTCCATGAATAAAATGCTGGCTAGGTTTGCACGATCGAAAAAACTTAATCGTACAACATGCATGGAACATTACAACTTTCCACTATCGAAATTTTACAACATTAATTAGCAGTCAGGCTGTACCGAAGCCCTGCCCTTACGTATGTAAATATGCACATACTTGCCTACTAATTACCTATTTTCATGGGCTCCAGAAAACCAATTCATTCAACATTACTACGGCTGCACAAAGTATAGAAAGTTGGATGTCTTCGAAAAAAACATCTTCCATCTCTTGAACCATGCTCTGTACCTTCAGCTGAGTTCAAAGCTGCCTGGGAGTGTCTTTATATCGCTTTCCATATAGATTAGGCCACTCAAATTTGGCTAGAAGGACATTCAATGGAGGTGGTACATTGGATTAACAAAATGAACTCAAGTTGCCGCCCACTTTGCTTCAGGACTTCTGGCAAATGAGAGAAGTACTGGTTGCTACTAATATTTTCAAGGAAGGTACTAGTTAGCCAACAATGGAGTGGATGGAGATAAAGAGTTCACAGTCAATTCTTCCCGGCCTACAGATTTAGCTTATTTACTCAGATTTTTGTGGCCGTACTCGTTTACGGTTTTAGTTTGAGGCAAGCCTCTCCCATATCTATATCTATATCTATTTATCTATCTATCTCTCTATTATGCGTATACATAAGTACAAATACGTTTTATATAGATATACATATATTTTAAACCTACCACACTCTTCATATCTAGGACTTTGCCTTCCAAGGGGAAAACTGGATGCTTCTGAAGCCTAGCCCATATGGAGTGGAAGATTTCTCCAGCTTTGCTTGAGCTTGGAGGTGGCCAAGCCAAACGGGTAAGCAACATCTCTAGGATCAGAAGAAACCCTGCGGTCGTCAAAAAGTTCCATATCTACTATGAGCACGTACGTCTTCCTAAATACAATGCATTAGCTAGGTATATTAAACAATTGGAAGTTGGTAGCCTCCTGATACGCTGTCGGCCGATCACTCCGTAGCTATATAGAGACTCGAGCCTTATCCTCCCCATCCCATGAAAAAAGAGCCGAGTGTCTTCCCATGGCGGCCATCCAAATGCTCTTCACATACTTCACTATGATCTCTGCCTTCGCGATCCCGGCTTTTGGGGAGTTGTCGCCAGACTTTTACGATGAGGTGTGTCCGAAGGCACTGCCCACCATCAAACTCTTGGTCGAGCAGGCGATTGCTCTCGAGCCACGGATGGGCGCATCGTTGGTCCGGTTACACTTCCACGACTGCTTTGTTAATGTAAGTACGATGACCGCCGCATCATTAATTGCTGATCTAGGAACATCGAAATAGCTGGTATTGATTACTTAACATGCAATTCTTTTGCTCAAACTGAAGGGTTGTGATGGATCAATCCTACTGGATGATACCCCAACGTTCACCGGCGAGAAGATGGCAGGACCTAATAATAACTCCGTGAGGGGCTTCGACCTGATCGATCAAATTAAAGCTGCCGTCAATGAGGAGTGCCAGGGAAATGTTGTTTCATGTGCTGATATTTTGGCTGTCGCTGCTCGAGACTCCGTCGTGGTGGTGAGCTCGTGCTCTAAGGCTTAATCAGTTCTCGCTGATCGAGCTAGCATCTATTTCCCGATTCCATATAAAAAAATATAAAATATATAAATAAATTAATCTCATTCTATTAGCTTAAGTTTTTAGGATAAGTAATGATTTTAACATGAGTTCGAACTTAGAACCTCTGTTTTGATACCATCTTAAAATCATCACTTATTCTAAAAGCTTAAGCTAATAGAATGCGATAAATTTATTTATATATTTTATATTTTTTATAGATAAATTTATTTATATATTTGATATTTTTTTACAAGCAACTTATTGCATGTAGCTTGGAGGAAGCTGCTACAATGTGCTTCTGGGCCGGAGGGACGCGACGACAGCAAGCAGGGACGCAGCAAACACCAACATCCCCTCCCCTTCCTTGGATCTCCCAGACCTCATCGCCAGCTTTGAATCCCACGGGCTGGGCGTCGAGGACCTCGTGGTTCTCTCCGGCGCGCACACCCTCGGCTTCTCTAGATGCGTCGTGTTCCGAAACAGAATCTACAACGACACCGCCTGCATCGACGGTGACTTCGCTGCCGACCTCCAGGCGGTGTGCCCGGTGTCAGGCGAGGATAGCAACCTCGCGCCGCTCGACGAGTCTCCGGTGAGCTTCGACACGGCCTACTACCAGGACCTAGTGGAGAGCAGGGGACTGCTGCATTCGGACCAGCAGCTGTTTAAGGGAGATGGGAGCCTCACTGATGAGCTGGTGCGCAAGTATAGCGACAACCCTGATGCCTTCTGGGCTGACTTCGGGCCGGCTATGATTAAGATGGGGAATATAAGCCCCTTGACCGGGTGCGACGGAGAGATCCGTGAGCATTGTCGATTTGTGAATGGGTATTAAAATGAGCAGTTTCGTTGGTTGCTTGGATGGGAGGTTTTTGTATGTGGCGTGGTACTACGCGGTTTCTGGGTGTTCACAAGGTGGTTTCCTGGATCACACAGCGTTTGGCAAATATGGGTGATGTTGTGCTACATTAGTAAACCCGAATAATTATGTTACGATAGTAATATGTACATGAACAGTTCTCTTGCTTTGTGGGAGGAAAAAAAAATATTGGCGTAGTTCATGAATTTGTTATCAAAACATAACAAGTTAATTAACTATGAAGTTGCACTACCAGAAAACACGCATATAGTGACGGAGATTTCCGTCACTATACCGTGTTTCCGGTTACTAATATGGAATTTGTGACCGGAGCTCCCGTCACTGACTTGGTTACAAAAACACGCGTCACTAAATTCTCAGTGACGGCGGCGATTCCCGTCACTAACCTCCGTGACAGAACCGCCGTCACTAAGCCGTTACAAATTCAAGAATTAAATATTTAAGAAATTATGTATTTCCCGTCACTATCCAGTTGCGGAGTTAGTGACGAAGGTAACTTGGTCACTGATTTTGTCACAGAATGCGGTCACAAGTTTGGTCACTAATCTGTCACGACCTTTAGTGACAGATTTAGTCGTCACAGACATGGTCACACATTTTGTCACTACATTTGTCATTAATCCCGTCACTGATCTAGTGATAAGTTTACGGTCACTAATTGGTTACAAACGCGCTGAGCAAAATCAATTTTTATTGACCAAAATCCTGTCACTAAGTTTATGACTGCTCGTCACAATACTTGGTAAACAATTTAGTAACCAAAATTTGGTCACCGATCACAATCTAATAACCTGGTACATTTGGTACATTGATTGACACATAATAATAATAATAGTAATATCATTAATAGCAAAGGCATTCAACATTACGCAAAAGTCATTTTAAATGTCATTCAAAATTGGCATCAACATGTCCTGAATCCATTAAAATCAAAGTCTAAAAATATGTCATAAAGATCAACAGAGATTTCATTCCTCCTAGGAATGCAAAGACCTATCATCTAAGGCAAAAACAATTATAATGAAGCATGATCAGCAGAACCAGAATCACCATTACTCCTCCGATCTGCATGCCTTGGTCCAAAGCCAATCTCTTCTCTCATCTTTTGAAGAACCTCCTCTTGCCATTTTTTCTTTTCCTGCTCAAGAATACGTAGAAGGTCTTCATGAGTGTACAGCTCTGGAGCTTGACCTGTAGAGGTGGAAGCAGATGATGATTGCCCAATAATTCCAATGAGATCCTCTAGGGGACTAAAGCCATAGACATGGCCATGAGTTGGGACACTAGTTGCCTCAAACCACAAGTCATAATCACGTGGAGGAGCATCTGAGGTGGAGGCATCACCATATTTTTTGGAGTATTCAGCTGAATACTTTGCCTGCAAGTTGATTTAAAAGAAGAGAAAAACATTATGGTGGATCAAACAAGAGATAAACATGAGCAAGCTCAATAATATTTATGAATCATAAAAAAATTATACTTACCATGACAACTTCACTTCTCTTATCTACATATCCTCCCATGCCTTGCTTTGTCTTATGCGTCCGATTAAAAGATTCAACTATTGTTGGCTCCCTACCTAACTTTAATTTCTACAAAAGAGAAAAGAAAAAATTCATTAACATATAATGGGCTAATTTAAGATGATTGAACAATAATATAAAAATTATTATAGAAATCTAATTGAATAAAGATATGTACCAATCGTTCGTCATGATTGACAAATGTGATTGATCCTCCACAGTTTATGGAAAATGGGTTTAAGATTTTTTTAAACAGAGCTTATTTTAGACAAGTCTCTCCACTCAAGCAAGTTGGACTGCAAATGGACAACAAGGAGAACATAAATCAAAGTAGCAATTAAAATTTTGAAAATTCTAATTCTATCAGCAGAGTAACAAATAGATGCATTTACTAACCAGAAGAACACCTACATACATACATACCAAAACCAAAAAAGAGAAGGGATGAAAAATCCCTCCTCTCGGGAAACATATGTTTAATCAACATACAAATGGCAGTGGTATCATTATTGCAGAAAGTGCGCTAAGGAAATCAGTGAATAAAATTGCAAAATTACAACATCTAGTCAGAACGTTATAGTTGCAGACTGCACTCATCCAAATATATTTAAAAGTCTTTTGAGGCTGGTGGTGGTGGCTTTCTGGTAACTGCTACTATACATGAGCTGCAAAAATGACTATTGAACCAAATTTTTAGGACCACCGATGAAAGGCTGGTAAAAGGACTAGTATAAATCATCAAAATAAGAGTTGAAAAGCTGTAAAAATCCATCCAAGTGGCGGTTTCAACTTTTAATAGATCATAGCAAAACAATAATCAGTGAAGCAGTCTAAATATATGCAAACTATTGGTAGGACTAACAAATGTGTCAGAATAAAAATGCATAATATTAAGGAGCTCCTCAAGTACAACATTATTTTTGTCTATTTTAGCAACAGTAAATTCGACACAGTGCCGGTATCATGATTTACCCAACCAAGTGATGTGTCCAAGTATCATAATAAAAGCAGCTACTCAGATATATCAAAGTTTCTTTCGTCTATTTTAGCAAAAAAAAAAAAAAAAAATCCCTCCTCTCTTTCTCTGTCTCCCGTCTCCACCCAAAACAAAACCACTGTCCCCACTCCCCACTCTCCCATTGTTCCGAGCTCTCTCGCTGCCCCACCACCTCTCTCTCTCTCTCTCTTTCTCTCTCCGGGCTTGGGCAAAATCTACCGGGATCGAGCTTGAAGAGGAGGAGGAGGAGGAGAAAACTCTTACCGGTGACTGTGAGTCGGTGACCGGAGCCGCGGAGGTTGCCGTCCGGGGGAGAAGGACGCGAAGAGCCGCCGGCCGGTCGTTGAAGAGGCGACGACACCGAGAGGAGGCGGCTATCAGGCTCTCAGCGAGGGAAAAGGGGGGGCGGGGGCGGCGGCGGCGGCGGCTCTCAGCAAGGGAGGGGGGCCGGCGGCGGCGGCTCTCAGCGAGGGAGGGGAGGCAGCGGCGGCTCTCAGCGAGGGAGGGGGGGTGCGGCGGCGGCTCTCAGCGAGGGGGTGCGGCGGCGGCTCTCAGCGAGGGAGGGCGGCGACGGCTCTCAGCGAGGGAGGGGGGGCGAGGGAGTGGGGGGGGGGGGGGGGGCGGCTCTCAGCGAGGGAGGGGAAGGGAAGGGAAGGGAAGGGAAGGACCCAAAGGTTAGGGTTTTTGTTAAGTCGGTTTGCAAGCCAAATTGTATATCTAAGGCTGATTTGGGCTAAATCGGTTTGCAAGCCAAATTTCATATCAAATTATTTTTTATTTATAAGGCTGATTGGACGGGACTTGCAAGGCAAAAATATTTTTGAACTATAAAGCATGGTAAAAAAATTCTATAAAGCAGGAAACTTGCAATAGGGGTGCAAATGGGTCATGGCCGACACCATGAGATTTTAAAATGAGAAGAAGAAATTTGAGTTTTATAAAGAGCGATTGGAATTTGGATTATCGAAGAAATTTGGGCGGAACGGCGGGCACACTTAGTTTCATTTTGGATATTCCTCCTTTTATCTTTTCTTTTAATTTAGGTTTACTCAAAAATAATATTTTTAATATTTTTGGAATTAAAAATTAAATTTGGTGACAGAAATTTTTGTCAATAATCTGTTACTGCCAAAAATAATCTTTTAAAAATTTATAAATACTAGGGTTACTATATTTGTGACGGCTGCATTTGTCACTGTCTGGTTGCAATTTTGGTTATCATATTGCTGACAGATACCCCGTCACTATGATGGTCACTAAGGTTTGGCGCCCATCCTACCCGCGCATTCTGTGACCGGTCTGTCACTAAACGGTCACTAAGTTTACACCACGGTGACCAAATTTCTGTCGGTCACTAATCCGTCACAAATAGTAACTGATAACGGTCCGTCACTAATTTTCCGTCACTATACGCGTGTTTTCTGGTAGTGTTGCCAAGTTACAATTATGAGACCGACGACTTTCTCATCTGCGCATAATAAGCATCCTCAAGGAGTTTTATTATTTACTAGGAATTAACTTTTTTTACATAAAAAAAAAGAGAGGAGAGACTTGCATATTTTTGGTGAGAGCAAGAGATTACCAAAGGGAAGAAGTTTCATATAGTAGTGGTTAAAATGAAATTTTATACCTGTGCGGTGTTAAATAATATTATTTCATGATAGTAATTAAGCTTCCATTTGTGCCAAGTTTTATGGATGGTAGAATATTGATGCTAGTTTCGTTATTTAAAATTCAGCATGCTTGTTATAGCAGAACTAATGATGCTCAAATATACGTATGCAGCCACTTTTCTCATTCTCTTCCATGAAGAAAAATGATTCCAGGTCCCTCTTACTATTAAAACCTTTTATTTTAATACTACATGTATGTCATGCACCCAACAAAAAATTACCATATCATGTCGGGCAAGACAATCGGTTGGTACTGAAAATCTCAATCTACAGATTTCTTGCTCGGACAATTAATGTCACCTTTTTCATTGTAAGATATTGACGGTAGGAGTTCAATTCGAGTTGGAATCAACCATCTACTCTATCCTACTCCCCATTAGATACAAGATAGATGTAGATTATGCTCTCCTAATTAAAAAAACCACAACTTACCATGAACCATATCAATTCCATGTCATATTGATCTCTTTTCTTCCAAGTCACATGACAGCTGTGAAGAGAAAACTTATCGACACTGCCATGTCGGGCGCAAAAAGCAAATTTATATTTATTTTATTCTGAATAAAGATATTTGAGCAAAATAACTTTTCTGGAAGCATCTACTTTTTCCTTAATTAGTCAAAACAAAATATTTATAAACCAAACTTAAGAGTTATTCCAATCTGGTTCAAAAAAGAACGAGAAAGAGCATGGTCGTTCGGGTACAGGAGCTGGCGCCCAATATGGGAAGCCACATCCATTGCCACGCGGGACCCAAGAGTAAAAAAAAAAAAAGAGAAAGAAAAGAAGTCGGCTGACGGTGGTCCTGCGATCGCAGCAACCGGGATTCTTTCATGGAAAATCTTAAAGCTCAAGATTAGCAACGCAAAAGAGTCAAGTAGTTACTATTCTGCATCGACGACAACTACATCTTCGTTCCTTTATATTATTTTAATAAAATAAGTTCATATAATTGCTCAAGAACACAAGGAGCGTACGTGCGCCATTAACCAAGAAACAAGAGACACATTTCTTAATTAGTTTTCCTACAGCTGATCCTGATCTCCCCACTGGTACCCGTGAGAGGACTGATGTTCCCCATGTTCACCATGGCACTGGCGAAGTCGCTGAAGAACTTGGCAGAGTTGGTGCTGTACGAGCTGACTTGGGAGTCGGTGGAACCTCCATTGAAGAGCTGCTGATCCGAGTGCAAGAGCCCCTTCTTGTTCAGAAGATTTCTGTAGTAGAAGTTATCAAAGATGGTCGGCGTCGAGACGTCGAGGGGTGCGAGGTTGCTGTCGCCGCCGGAGACCGGGCAGTTGGACTGCAGCGAGGTGGCGAAGGAGGAGTCTATGTTGGTCTCGTTGTAGATCCGATTCCGGAACGACGTGCACCTCGCCTGCCCAATTGTGTGAGCACCTGCATGCCAAGAGTCCAAATTGAGGCAAGTGCGAGGGGAGTGATGGTTTCTTATGTCTGATGGTGCATGGGAAGACGCGGGTGTTAATTACCTGAGAGGGCTACCATGTCGGAGGTGGCGAGGCCCTTCTTGGAGAAGGCTGAGATGAGGGCGCTGAGGTCCGAGGTAATTGGGGAAGGGATGTCACTGTTCGCTAAGCTCAAGCTTGCCGTCGTGGAGTCTCTCCTTCCTAATTGCACAGTCCATGAAGGGCCACCTAGCTGAAAAATCCGAAGTTTCTGTTATTATTATTATTATTTTTGTTTGCCTTTACCCGGGCAAGGATTTTATGATTAAGATTAAGTTGGTATGATTCCACAGGGCACATAATGCCAATAAGAGACGGGTGGAGGAGCTGGTGCTGTGACTCGTTAGACGACGAGGTGTGTGCGTGGTTAAGGTCCCACCCGGTAGAAAATACTCTATTGAATTGGGGACAAAAGTGATACAATTACGCACACCAATTTATGACATCAACTCGATCAATTTGATCCACAACCGGACCAGTTATAAACAAGTTCAAATTTAATATAACTGCGTGCAAGTCGTAATTAATGGATCGCTCTGTCTAGACATATTTAAGGAACTGATCTTTAAAACCTATTTTGATCTTTTTAATAGTTGGACTGGATCATGAACGGATGCATTTAGCCCATTAATTAAATTTACTTAATTTTTTAAAGCTCATTTAATCTATTTAAGTTCTGCTTAAATCGATCAGGATATTTTTTTAATAAAAAGATTGGATTTAAGTTTGAATTTTTTTGATTCATTCATTTAATAAATAAGTTGCATTTAGGTTGGCAAATTTTTGACTTAGCTCACATGCGATCTGATCTATATCTAATTCACCCATACCTCACCTGATTGCTACTCCTAGATAAAGTATGGACTTTAAGATTTAGAGTTTAGCCGGTGACTATCTATCTCCAGCTTACTTTCTTTTTGAAAATTAGTTATGTAAGAAATATTTAAATATTAATAATAATTTCTAATAGTAGTTTTAATATCTAGAATTATATTTTGTTGAGTAATGTCTTGTAGAAAAACAATATAATTGACTATAATTCAGATTTTCAATACATGAAATCTAATACTTTATCGAAATTTAAGTTATGAGAATCTAAATTCAAATATGTCGAACTTTTTCAACCAAGAAAACAACATTTCCTCGGAAAAAAAAAAAAAAAAACACAAACAACCTTAACTAAAAGAATCGTAACTTATTGTTTGGAAGGGATAGGTCTTTTTTTCACTATATTATATGCTTGTCAAGCATGAACTTAATATTTTGTTGCATTATGGGTTGCATAAGCTGCATGGAATGTGTGAACAACGCAAAAATATGAGTATTGCTTTGTTAATGTCCATTTGTTAATTCAGTTGTTCAAATCCCCTAGGCTTGCATGCAAGGGTATGAAACCAAGACTCCATAGTTGCATTTGGTAGGAGGATAAGTGGGAGTTATCCCCCGAGTGGGGGGTTAATTTCAAAAGACCATAGGATAAGGCAACTTGTTTGTATAATTACAAGATTATCCTATCTACACTTCAAATATACTCAAAATGGGAGACAATTTTGTCTCATAAAATTCAGACAATCAATGCATCCACCTATTCCTTCACCTATTCCTTCAATCAAATTTTAAAAAAATAACTTATCATATGGAATAGAAATATGGTCTGAAGGGGTAACTCTCCAAAAGTTATCCCCTCCGAGGGTGGTTCCTTTGTTACATGCGGCCCTGCCACACGTGTTATATACCTGTGATTAGCTTATTACACGCATCAATCCGGTCGACGCGGCACATGGACCAATCACATGTGCGTGTACGTGCAAAATAAGACACGTACGTGGGAGACGATCTGTGCTCGTACAATTAGAGATGGAAGGAGAACCACTAAATCACTACGAAAAGAGACTAAGGAAATCGTGATTCATACCGCAACCACTGAATCACGAGCAGCTACAGCCAGGATGTCGGCACAGGACACGGTTTGCTTGCAGACCGCTTCGACTTGGGATTTGATGGTGTCGATCACGTCGAAACCTCTAATGGAGTTGTTGTTGGGCCCTGCCGTCTTTTCCCCTGTGAATGTGGAAGTGTCATCCAATAGCACGGAACCGTCGCAGCCCTGCAATCGAATACTCAGAGACTTCAGTTATCCGGAAGTTCTTCTAAAACAGTTAAGTATAATATATATATATATATCATCTAGTTATCTCAGTACATGGGGGCAATTCGTTTTGGCCACAAGTATATCTATCATCCAGAGGGCCTGGGATGCCTACTTTTCTTCTCTTTTCTTTTCTACGAAAAACTTACCGTAAACATAGTGAAAAAAACTATGCTGTCAAAGGAGTTGACTGATTCCTTAAGAAAAAGGTTGACTGGGAAAAGGATATGGGCTGATGTTGCCATGCGGACTAACCACGCGTATTCGATGCATGGGTGGCAGGGACCAAGCACTGAACATTTAAAAGGTGTACATAAAAATTAATCCTAGAGAGATTAACACGAAACGCGTCTATAGATACTCGTGATGTGACTCGTTGGCGATGACCCAAGTTAGCTTTACAAGCTAGGTAGCAATAGCGACATGCATGCAGAATCATCGAAGCTGTGACCAGTAGTTAAGCATCTCAATCCAGCTAGCATGCGTTACTAAATGCAAATTTATTTGAGATATTCATGTGCGTCGGCACGCCCAAGGAAAAGAAATCTATGCATGGGCAGAAGGCTAGCTTGTCCTTGGAGGATGGCATGAATGATAGATTTGGCACCTACTTGGTATTTTCTGTGCATGTATCAAAACCAATATTGCGTAACAAAACGCCAATGCGAAAACCAGATACATGCATAAGCTTATAGCGCAATAAAATATGTTCTGGATCTGGCTTCCAGGGACCATGTGACCATGTCTAAATTGATTTATGCACGAGAACGGCAGGCAGGGTTTTAGAACACAAACTCGAGTAATGCATGGAGTGGAGTGCATGCATGATACTGCATGGCTTATGCATGTCACATCAGTGTTAGATAGTCTACGAGAAGAGATGATGAAGTAACGAGACTTGCTTGAACAAAGCAGTCGTGGAAATGGAGTCGGAGCAACGACGCCCCCATGCGACGCTCCTTGGCAACAGCGGCCTTAACAGCACTCTGGATGGTAGACAAGGCTTTGGGGCATGAAGTGTCATAGAATGTCGGTGATAGCTGAGCAGAGGTTACTGCAGCAAAGAAGAAGAAGAAGAAGAAGAAGAAGGCTAGAGCATGTGAGAAACTAGAGGCAGATGCCATGACGTAGAAGGAAAAGGCAAGAAAGACTACGTTAAGGTGCTGAGAGCTTGTCCATGGTGTCATATATTTATAGCCGAATGTTAGGCACCCGGGTGCTTCTCTCTGAATGCTCTTGCACCCTTCCTTCCTTTGTTGCATTAATTAGGCCTTAAGCTTCGTTGGTCAATGTGAAGTAATCAGAGCTGGGAGAGAGTGAGGGCCAGCCAGACTAGCCATTTGTGATGTTACTAATGGTCGCGATCCGTCCAAATATCAATTTTCCACCTAACCGCATACACACAAAAACGAAGCTAGCGGCCTATTTGTGCCTACTAATATAATGTAGAGAAGCATCAAAAGCCTATTGGATACAAGTGAGATACCTGAAATAGTAGGCCTCTTTTCATGAGGTTCAAAGGTCCACATACACACACCAGTGTAGTTTGAAGATTAGGTTTAGGTGTGAACTGAGTACGTTGGGAGCATCTGATAGGGTCAAAAAAACACAGCCGTTGCCTTTTCTTAGCACAGAATTTTAGGCTACCTTGTCATATTCCCCAATCTCGGAACCTTCTGCTCCATTTCAAGAATAATAGCTTCCACCAATCATGGACGAGCCTATCAAGGCAGAGATTAAGTCATTACTTCCTCGAGTCCACTTGTTGTGTGGCACCTAGTCCGTGTATCTTCCCAATGAAGTTATAATTTTTTTGGTGTTATGAGTTGGTTTGGTCCATAGTGCTAGAGGTGCAGATAAGGAATATTTCACTAGTCCCCTCGGTGAAAAGGATGTTAAATTCTGATTTTATGAATCGTGTCATTGGACAAGTTGCATGGGACTTATGGGGCATACTTTTTGGTCTAGCATGATGACAGCTAGATACCTGAAAGCTCAGAATTACTTGTGGACGTTGGCTGATATCATGTAATTGAAGCAGTTTCCATTAAAGCCATTTTGTGAAACGGTCTGATCCACCAAATATTTTTTTAAAATTTTGTATTGTTAGATATATCAATAAATCTGATCTAAGTTAGGCTGTATTTGTCAGCCTATAAAAAGATGTGTCTTCTATACGCAAGTAACTAGCTGCTGCTGCTGCTTAAATTACAAAGACTTAGCAAGCAGAGATCCTGAATTCGATTCTTTGGGGGTGATTAATCAAGCACTAATGTATCAAATCCTATCAAAACCAAACTTTATTCTTTAATGATGCTTTCACAAAAATCTAGATTTGGTAATTAAGGGTAGCAGATCTCCCTCTCACTCTCTCTCTCTCGCTCTCTAAAAAAAAGGAGCAAAATTTGTCAATAGTCAAATCAAGCACAGTCAAGTGCCTTTGTTTAGCAAGCATAATTTAAGTGACCTGGATGTTGCGATCTTGCATGATGCAGAAATGCCACGGGAGGGATATCTTTTGAAAGATTGTGCATCATTAAACATCTCGATGTCATGATCATATGAATTAGAAAAATGTTGAGAGTCATGGCATGCATGCATGATATGTTAATTGACACTATGTGTGATTTTTTGAACAAGTAATATTTTAATTTTGAGCAATCAAAGTCAAATGTTTGATGGAATTAGTGTTCTTGGTCATTTGTGCCTCAATAAAAAAAAGGAAAAATAGAAAAAAAAATCCGTTGCCATGACAATATCCAGATAATAGAAATGGACTAGTGGTTTGTTCTACTGAATATATTTTAATTTGGCATCAACATTGTCAAATGTATGATTGAATTGGAGGCGACCATTTGCTCTAATGGCAATTCTCAACTTTAAAGTTTCCAATTTGCATCCTTCACTTGTTTAGTTCTTTCCAACTTAGATATTTTGGTAATTGGCATGTTTTCTGGCCCTTGACGTGAGACAAAAAGGAGGTCAAAAGATAAAGCAAGCATGCAAGCAGGAAGTGGTCCTTAAGGAATGGAAGATGTAGTGGTTGGGATGGATTACATGGCCTAGTGGCGCCCACAAGCCACCCTAGGGGACGCTTATGGCTTATCAATTCTTCTTTCATGGTGAAATAATAAACACTTTCAGTCCACTGACATATCAGGAGGCCATTAGAGCAACTTGTATAGCGCATCAAATTTGGCTGGCAAGTAACGCTCGTACATTTGGAGAACACAGGATGTCATCAAGATTTGTTGTGGAGGACGCTCGAGTGCAGACAACGGAAATCAGCCCCATCCTTACTTCAGATAGACTTTTGATAGCTCGGGAAACCTGAGGTTCCCTCTCTGCTTAGACAACTTCTCAGACGGCGTTCTTCACCTACGAGCTCCCACTCTCGAGCTTCTTCAAGATCAATTTTGACAGGTCAATGCTGGATGGAGGTGCGCGGGGAGGTGTGGGCTTTGTTATACAGGACCCGCATTCCAAGGTGGTGGCAGCGGGTGACTGCTAGTTGTTCGACACGTCGGTTCACGGGGCGGAATTGCGGACTGTTTGGGCGGGTCTTCGACATGCGTGGCAGGTGCTGTAGACTAGTTCGGTTATCTTGGAGGGTGATTCGGCCATGGTGATCCAGGATATAGAGATCTGAGGGGCAAGAGCACGGACCACCCCTTGATCCAAGATATAGGGATAATGACGAGGGCTGGGGTGGCCTTCCAGGTCAAGCATGAATGTAGAAAGGCCAACGAAGCGGCCGACTGGGTGGTTGCCTACGCGGGTCACCACTCAGGGTACATCTTGTGGTCAGAAGAGGGGAGCTGCCACGAGCACTCAGCGAGCTTGTATTTTTTGATTTTATTGGATGTATTTATACACGCATTGTATGAAAAATCCGTCAAAATATAGAATAAAAAAATAAAAATAATAAACACTTTTCTCCCTGAGATAATGGTGCAGCCACTGACCTCTTAGCTTCCAAATTCTCCAAATTAAATAAGCTTTGTTATCCGCTTTGCCTTATTTTCAGTAGTTTCCGGTCTTCGGATTGCATGGCTCCATCCATCATCAGGAACGCGTACGTGCACGTTTTGTCAAAGTATTGCCTCCATCTTCCACACGCACATGCCAGTTTCGCTTCCAATAAGGTTTACGTCAAAAGGTTCATATTGTATTTTTTTTTTGTTGAAAATGTCAATTCATATAGCTCCAAAATTCATCTTGTTGACCCTAGCAAGCCTCATCGTATCCGGAAACCGGCAAGCGCGAAACACGGCAAATCATCGTAAAATTTAGCAGTTATGGTTGTTTGGCTCGGATTGACTTGATGGCGATCGAGCATAGTCCAGCTCATGTTAGATGGCAGAGTAATGTCAAGCTTTTGCATTAAGTACTTCGGCCAAGTAGTAATATAGGTTATGTATGATTTTTTTTGGCTGTATCCGTAATACTTTTGTTTTTTTGCGCCAAAAAAAAAAAAAAATAATATAGGACTTAGCAAGCAAGGAACTCTTTTTATATAACGCCATGCAGTGATTGGACAACGTTAGCATAAGAAATTCTTTTATGTAACGCCATGCGGTGATTGGACAACGTTAGAATAAGGAATTCTTTATGTAACACCATGCAGCGATTGGAGAATGTTTCATGAGAAATTTTCATGATGACTCATCAAGGCCAGGAGATTGTAAAAAGTACGCCTCATCTTACTAATAATAAAAAAAAAATTATTTGTACAAATGGTATTTCAAATTTAAAATGAGCATGAAGAAAACAATGGTACTTTTTCTTGTTGGATTGGCAGTTCAACATCTTTGACCTTTAATGAAAAAAATTAGGTCACTTCTTATAAATTCGTTTGAAAAGGATGTTCTACAGCTTTACATCGGTTCCTATTCCAGCTAGCAGTGCGTGCGGGGAAAGAAACAGAGGTCCCGGAAAACCGCAAAACTGGCTCCACTCGTTAAGTCTTTGATTTCTTCTACAGAGGACAAGTATAGCAGGCAAGTTGGACAACTGTGTTGGCTATTTCGAAGCATATGGAGGTGGAACTTTTCTTTCTTGACTAGCCGGTTGATTTGTGTCTGCACCAACCAGGCAACCAAAGATGGTGGTTGAAGCCTAGAAATGTAATTTTGCATTAATTAGTACCCTATTGCTCTGTCCACTGCCCTCATAATCCAATAGATTATGCCTCATCCATCCATGTATGATGGAGTTATATATATATATGGCTTAATGTATTAATTTCTCGTTCATTTTCTTTATTAGTTTGGATCCTGTATCAACCACTGTCCATGCATCCATCACACATAAGTAATGTAAAGCTGGATCACTCTGGTTTATCCGCAAATTAGATAGGATCCCAGCTCTTCTTGAAAACAAGAAGTGATATATATATGGGTATATGTACTTGCAAACTAATGACGCATAATGACCATATTTAATGTTTCTCCAATAACTTGTCCTGCCAAGCATCTAAAGTTCGACGATACACGGAATGTGCATGATTTATGTTAGAACTTCTTGGTTCCACGAAACCTTGGAACAAATATCAGCACCTAGGCAAAATAAGCGTTTTTAATTTGATGAGTGGTGCCCAGGGAAAAAGAACCTATTGGTTTCTGGTTATGGACCTTCTTCTCTTGTTATAATGACTAATGAAAGATGTTATAACAGCCGCTATCATATCTCAAGATATGCTAAAGCGGTATGAAATTGGTAAATAAGGGTTGTTGCTACTAGACCTCCAACGGGCAGGGTTGGGAACAAGCAAGCACGGTTCATACCCAACATGGTTTTCTATTGGGACCCATTAACCAATCTAATCAAACTTATGGGAAGTTTTTCGGATTCCCTTGATAATTTCTTCTGAATCTACAATTAACCTAGCCTTGATTCATAGGCTTGTAAATAAGTCGAATCTGGGTTAGAGCGATGTTGTATGCACATCTAAACTCGATAGGAAAAATCAAGTTCGAATTTAGGTTTGGATCCATCAATATAAGTCAGCTTAGAACTTATATCCAAACTCAATTTATAATTTGATTCGAATTTTTTAGATTTAGTTTAACCCATGTTAGCTGGCCAATTAGTCTAGGATTAACAATTCCCAAAACAAAAAGAACTCGTATCATAATAGTTTGTGGCAAATTGCAATATAAAAGGAACATGATATGGATAGTGAATAATTGATTTTTTTTTGAAAAAAATCTAATTGCTTTTGAAGTGGATTTAAATTTTTATTGATATTTGTTTGATTGCAACAAAATAAAAAACCACATACCAGCAGGAATTTAGGAAATAAAACGGTAACAAACAAGAGTTAAGAACAGCATACACGAGAAAATGTATAAATCTGGATATGGAGAAAAGATTAATGCAAATTATGTAACTAATTTTCTTTATATTCTTATGCTTACATATACTATATATATGCATAAAATTTTATGTCTCAAACATAGATAATTTTGAACTCGGTCCTACAAGATATTGGATCATATATAATCCCAAATTAATTCTATAAAGTTATCAAAAACTTAATACGGATCTTGCTTGAGTACTATAAAATAATAAAATTAGGTTTATAGAAATTTTGGATATCAGTTATCCCTCGAGCCAATCATGTCAAGACCAGTTAGCCTATGGTCTGAAATCTTGCCTGATTTCGGATCTCGTCATGAAGTTAAACTTTATCTTCACGTGCCAGGCACGTGCAACATTTTAGTAATAAATAACAGTAGCGGTTTTAGCGGTGTCCGTTATTTCACGTCAACGGCGTTAGTCATACCTTGCGCCCTAAGGAGCCGCCCTTCCTCTTCGAAAACCCTAGCTTAAACCCTAACAAAGAAAGGAAGGAGGAGCCCCTTGCTTCCCTTCTCCCAAGCTGCCCTCCAACCAAGATTCCTTCTCCAATGGCGTATTTTAACTCCCCTTACACCCCCTCCTCTTCCTCTGACGACGAGCACCGGAGGACCTACCATCTCTTCAACCCATATGAATCCGTCCAGCACGCTTCCGCCATGCCCGTCCACCAGTTCATCTACGACCTCCCCAGCTCCCCGGAGCTCCTCTTCGCCGAGGAGGCTGCCCTCCAGGGCCGCACCTGGGGCCACAGACTCGGATTATACACCGGGACGGCGTACCTCGCCGGCGCTGCCCTCGGGGCCGCCCGGGGCTCCGCCGCCGGCCTCCGCGAGGCCGATCCCGGCGAGTCGCTGAAGCTCCGGGTCAACCGGGTCCTCAACTCCTCTGGACAGGCCGGGCGGCGGCTGGGGAACTCCCTGGGGGTCCTTGGCCTCATCTTCGCCGGGCTGGAGAGCGGGATCAGCACCTGGACGGGGAACGACGGGGTCCTGAGCACCGTGGCCGCGGCGGTGAGCACGGGGGCGGTGTACAAGGCCGCGGCGGGGCCGAGGTCGGCGGCCATCGCCGGGGCGATCGGAGGGCTGGCGGCGGGTTTCGCTGTCGTAGGGAAGCAGGCGGTCAAGAGATACGTTCCCATCTAAGGAGACTGGTTCTTCTTCTTTGGATCTTGTACGACTTTAGGGTTTTGGATTTCTTTTTAAATCGTTTTCTTTTTTGATTAGCCTAAAGTAGTTTTGTTTGTTGGCCTATCGTCCCTGAGAAGAAGTCTGAAACAGTCTTGTCTGTCGCCTCTTGAAGAGCTATATATCTGATCATAGTTGTGGTAGAAATATTGGATTAATGTATTGGTTTTTTATGATAGTTTTATTCTCCAGTTGGAATTTCACATTGTTCTTTAGCAATTATTTAATGAAATATCTATATGTTTGCTGGTATTTACTGATTGTCAAAATATGATCACTGGAACTTGAAGTTTGCTTGTAGAGGGTTTGCAAATGTTGTAGCAATGGCTCCCAGTAAGAAGCATTTGGTAGTTTGGTGCAGGGGTTTCTGATGATGGAATTCCTCCACCAATGCCTCTTTGTCATCTTACTTACCAGCGGGGCTTCGACCACCATCGATCATTACAAAGGGTTGCACAAATCCTGCATTGAAGAAAGAATGAATTAATATGATGATCTGCCCGTGCTTCACCCAACTCCTTGCCTCAGCGAGATCCCTGTGTATCATAATTCCTGGATCAAGTGCTGCTGGCTACTGATGTGTTCTGTTTAATCTCTGTTAGTCACCGGAGCACCATTTGTTCAGGTCCTGCTGTTAAATCGTAATGGAGGGGCCATATTTTTGCTACTCTGTTTCTTTCAATGTGTGGGGGGTTAACTTGATTGTTTGAGAGTAGAAAAGCTTCCAGTAATAAGTACTCATGTCTTTTTAGCAAAAAAAAAAAAAAAAAGTACTCATGTCATGCTTGCCTTGCTGCTTCCTCCAGAAGCACAAAAGAGCAACATGATCCAATTACTGCTGAGCTATAGGAAAATATTGTGAAGTAGCATTATCAGAAAGTACTTTTTTTTTTGTTGGAGGGGGGGGGGGGGGGGGGGGGGGGGGGTAAAAATCAGAAAGTATTTTGGTAAGCTCCAACATAGAAGTAGAAAAGGAAAAAAGAAAAAAAATGATGATCAAGAAAAGGTGTCAGATTCTGCTAATTGTTTGCTTCATTATGTGAGCCACCGTGGCTGGATTTACATTGCAGTAACCATGCCTGCTGCTAAAATTTCTAGATGTTCTTGATGTGGTCCACCCATTAGTGTCCAAAATGCAGGTCTGTAGTCTGTAGTGTCTATTCTGCAAAGAGAATAAGGGAAATCAATGACTGGATCAGCTTGGCTATTCCAGTTCCCTCTCCGAGACCACCTCCTCGGGCAGTTCGAATGCATCTATTTCTGCAAAGTAAGCTCTCTGTTTCTCAATATAATCCTGAAGTAGTATAGGACCGCCAAGATCCTCATCTCCAGCTATTTTGTGGTGTTGTTTCTGGGGATTTTTCAAGGGAGATTAATCATTGAAATGTTATATATATATATATATATATATATATATCAGACAAATATATTGGGTAGGCTATGAAAAGCAGGAAGTATGGGGTGGGTTAACCTTTTACAGAAAAAAAAATGAATTAAAAACTTAGCATGGCTCCCCTGCAAAAACCCCACTAGAATGTGCAGTTATTAAAGTCAAACAAAAAAAAATCTCTAAAGAAACATTATAATGATCCAAAAATTCAACATTTATTTAATAAGAATGCACTAAATTTTTGTAGTATGGAAATCTTGGGAGCTCATCAGTTCAAGAATTAAATGTCTTTAACGCTAGCAGCACCAGAATAGATGAAAGACACGAGAATCATCGACCAAAACCACTAGAAACAACAGAGATGCTTCATCACAACTTAATATCAAGCTTTGTCATCTTTTAAACATTTATAACAAGCCACAAAGTATGATGAAAATCTTAATAGCTGCATTATCCTACACTCCCAATCCAGAGATGCATGCATAGGGGTTGAACAGCCAGAAATGAGGGAGGCAGCAAATGTCACATTGAGTGAGGTAACAGAAAATGATCTGAAGACACTTTTCCATATCAAGAACTTGGCTGTAACTGATGACTATACGATCCATATAAACTGACCATAATTTGATGAGAGAAAGCTTGTAATGTATATCTATATATGCGCACTCGTATATTGGTGTTACTATTTGGAAAAATGGGAAATATTTCCATTTTTAAGAAAAATAAGTCAAAATAAGGTACCTTAAATATGCAAACAAAAAAACATTTAGGTGACGCAGTACAGGATACTAAATCACCAATGCTGTTTCAACAACATTAAGATGAGGGTGTATGTCATCAAAATGAAAATCCAAGCACATAAGCTCACAGAATGTCAAACAAATGCTGCAGTGCATAACATACATCTCACAAGTGCATGCCTTGTTTAGTTGTATATTAATATGAATCATATGCATTAATGAAATCTAATACATAAATAGCTTTCTAATTTCAAAATAATTCTGAGGAGATGAAACTAATCAATTTTCATAAACTCTTATAACTTCAGAAGAGTCGGCTAGATGAATTTATTAAATCGAATTATTTTTGCAAAAGCTTATAACCTAAAAATAAACTTATGTGACAAAATGAACCGAGTGTAGTTTCCCCTCTTTGGGCTTGCTGGCTCAGGAAATTTACTAGATGACCACAAGAAAACCATAAGGAAACAAATGGTAAGTGTAATTAGGTTTCTCAGGTGTCAAATAGACATGGCCATCTGGATTTTCCAAACCATGTACTGTTATGTGGCTTGTCAAAGATTTTCTGGTCGTTTCATGTGTTTACATAAATATCTGCATATGCATAAAATATCTGAAAAGTTTCTTTTCACCTTTCAAAAGTTGTTCCTTTGGTTATTTTATGAATATTTTGGAATCAAAATAACTAATATCTATCTTCAAGTTTGTTAAAACAGAATACAAACACAGGGCCAGAGGAAATGGAGGAAGGCATTGAGGTAAAACAGAAATAACTACATGTTTAAGGCAACCAACATAAATGAAAACAACAAAGAAGCCAAAAACTGATTATTTCTACATTCCTTTTAAGTTGCTTCAAAGCAAGTTACAGTAGTTTTAATGGACGAGAGAAAACGAAGAATCTCAAGCATCTTGCTCTCTAAAACAACAATGCTGTCTCAGTAATGTTCCTTTACTGTGAACTTGAATGTACACAAAAGGTAGGAGTTTGAATAAGAAGTGACCTTTTTGATTTTCTGATGAAGAATTGAAAGTTTGTAAAGCTGATGTTCGTTCATCTTTGCTTTACTCCAACAGGGAAGAAGTGAAATATTTAAATCATGAATGTAATAAAATGCTAAACAAATTGTTTTGCTAAAGCTTGTCTGTATTGTACTAGATAATTTTATAAAGTACTCATAGCCGGCAAGGAAATAGAAAAAGAAAAACAAAAAAGTTATCCTCTACAAGCTATGCAATCCTTATATCGAACTATTACGGTATCTGAAAAATCTGAAAAAGACTCAGGACATGGAAGGTAAGGTTCGATAGAAGAGGTCAGAAATGAGACCAAAAGATGTCAGTGAACTTAAAAAATACTTTTGACAACTTATTGAGCAACCACTTATGAAGGCCAAAAAAAGAACAACTCATTAAGCACCAAATAAGGCACCTACCCAATACTTTTAACTCTCTCCACCGGAGAGCGTCTAAATGCCCCTTGGGCTGCACTGGCCTTTCCCTTCTCCTTTCTTCTTTCTAAATCCCATTGTATACAAACTGTAGAATGTTCATATTTGTGATGACTAACAGCATTTCCAATTGTAAAAGCCCAAAGTTCAAGTGAATCAAAAACACAAAGGACTTAAGTGACAGATTACACTGAACTTGATAACAAAAAATATCATTTTGAAATTCTTATGATACCATTGCTCAAAAGAAATTCTTATGACACCAGGATTTGGCAAGGAAAGTAGCTTCTGAAGGCTTATCTATATCATCTTAGAGAGAAAATGTCCATGCTCTTCATATTTTTCTGTATGATAATAAATTCTTCTGAAAACAAACACTAACTTTGCTGCAACATGTATACTCATCAAACTTGAGAAGATATCATAACAGAGCCATATTACCCAATTGACAACAAGGAAACTTTTACATCTAAACGACAGGAATTATCATCTTAAATATAAGCTATGGATTTATAGTCGAACCAACTCATGGAAGAAAACACAACCAGGAAAACCATACTAAGAAGAAGAGTTCACCACTTATAATCATAAACCAACCATAAACATGAGTATCTTTTCTTTCTTCCCTCTCCCTTAAATTTGAATTAACGACAATTGATGAACAATTTGCATCATCAAACCTCAACAGAGAGAAACTCTCTCACTTTCCTAGACCTAGGCTTATCAAAACCAGTCATGTCGAGACCTCCTCACATTCCCTAAACCCTAGCATCCACAGCAAACAATTCCAGACCAAATACGGAGTTTCAAATAGAAGCACTCGCAATGTAAATCCTCAGTATGTCTTTCTAAATAGAAAAGAACCCTAATCTCGAGCCTCCAAGCTCCACGATATCAACTAATTAAGGGAATATTAAAGAACAAGGGAAATATACCAGAATCCACGGATACCTCATCACGTCGGGGATTAGGTTTGGGGATTTCTCGGACTCCGGGGTTTTCGTGGGCGCTGGATCCGATGCTGGAGCCGGATCGAAGGGAGACCACGTCGATGTTCGATGACGGAGAGGATTTCCGCTCAGAGCGCTTGTGCTTGAGCTTGGCCTTGCGCTTTAGAGGAGAGAGGGCCGAGGACGAGGAGAGGGATCGCGCGTTCGTGAGGTCGGAGAAGGGCTTTCTCTTGCGCCCGTTGCCTTCCATTCCAAACGAAGCTTGGACCAGAAGCTTCCTCTGCCTCTCCATCCAAGAGAATATGAGATGGCGGGAGTGCTGCCGGGGAGCAACGGTTGGCCCGAATTTCTGTACGGTTGATTTTATAGTGACTTCTATGCGACCATGTTCATCTTTCTGCAGTTAGCCACTAGCCAACTTTTTTTTTTCTTTAATTTTACGGGAAGGGGAGTTGAGCCACCCCAAAGTTTTTCTTTTTTTTTTTTTTGTGGTCAAAACCCAAAAGTTTTTCGAGTTGAAATATGTTCAACACCAAAACTCACTAGTCATCATCTATTATATATAGTCTTAACTTCCAGATATTAGATTTATCAAACAATTAGAGTTTGGTAGCCTCGAGACTTGCTATAGGCCAATCCCTCTCTAGCTCATATACACACTCCAACCTTAGCTATCATCTTTCTCTTTATATCAACAGGGTTCCAGAGATGCTACAAGCCAATCCTCCTCTAGCTAATGTAAACATTCCAACCTTACCTATCCTCTCTCTCTCTTATAATATCTCAACATAGTGTTGTTCTAAGTGTCTCTCCATGGCTATCATCTATTTTTTCACGTACTCTGCTGTCTTGCCAATTTTATTGCTTCCGGTCATCGGGCAGCTCTCGCCAGACTTCTACGATGAGGTGTGCTCTCAAGCGCTTCCCACCATCAAAAGCGTGGTCGAGCAAGCGATTGCATCTGAGCCTCGGATGGGCGCATCGTTGGTCCGGTTGCACTTCCACGACTGTTTTGTTAATGTAAAGGGCCGTCTACCTTATATATATCTTCATCTTGCCAAGAACATCGAAGTTGATGGTATTTAATTGTAATTGCAGGGCTGCGATGGCTCAATTTTGCTGGATGATAGCCCAACCTTCACCGGCGAGAAGACGGCAAGGCCTAACAATAATTCCGTCAGAGGCTTCGATGTAATCGATCAAATTAAAGATGCTGTCAATGATGTGTGCTCAGAAAATGTGGTCTCGTGTGCTGATATCCTGGCGGTTGCTGCCCGGGACTCGGTTGTGGCCG
Source organism: Phoenix dactylifera (assembly GCF_009389715.1). Lineage (NCBI taxonomy): Eukaryota > Viridiplantae > Streptophyta > Magnoliopsida > Arecales > Arecaceae > Phoenix > Phoenix dactylifera. Next base: position 4,645,180 of record NC_052394.1, on the reverse strand, counting down.
TGAGTTGTGCCTCCATTAATTTCCCAGCTACATGGAATCATTATATCTCATACGTTTCCCTTACCGTTTGTACTAGCTCTTACATGGATGCACTACATTAACGTTCATGGCTATATTGTGATCCATGCATGGCATCTAAATATTTTCGCATTAATCCAATATTGCATGCAGCTCGGAGGAAGCTCCTACGATGTGCTCCTAGGCAGAAGGGACTCAACTACAGCGAGCAAGGATGCAGCAAACACCAACATCCCCTCCCCCCTCTCCGACCTCCCGGCCCTTGTCTCCAACTTTGAATCCCATGGTTTGGCCCTCGAGGACCTCGTGGTCCTCTCCGGCGCCCACACCTTGGGCTTCGCTCGATGCGTATCGTTCCGAAACCGGATCTACAACGAGACCTCCACCATCGACGGTGACTTCGCCGCCTCCCTCCAGGCCGTGTGCCCGCAATCGGGCGACGACGACAACCTCGCGCAGCTCGATGACACCCCGGAGAGCTTCGACACGGCCTACTACCAAGACCTGATGGGGAGCAAGGGACTGCTGCACTCGGACCAGCAGTTGTTCATGGGGGATGGGAGTGCAGCCGATGAACAGGTGCAGAGTTACAGCGACGACCCTGATGACTTCTCGGCGGACTTTGGGGCGGCTATGATTAAGATGGGAAACATAAGTCCTTTGACCGGAAGCGACGGAGAGATTCGTGAGAATTGTCGGGTTGTGAATTCGGATTGAGATGACGAGTTGGCTGATTACGTAAACGGGAGGGCTTTGTGGTGTGGCAATACATGGTTGCTGGGTGTTCGCAAGTTGGTTTCTTGCACCATGCGATTTCAACGACTAAGGTTTCGTGCATTACTTAGCAAACAATAAGTATAGATAATGTTGCGTGATTGTGCACAAGTATAGAATATTTTGCGTAAATATGGTTTAAATATATGGACTTGAGTAAAACACTTTGCGTATTAATTGAAGCTAGAAAGTAAGAGCATGTTTGGTCGGAAGGAGTTGAGGTCTAGAATAAAAATGAAAATAGGTGATTTTTATTCCAGCTGTTTGGTTAAAAAAAATCTCATTCCTATTTTTATTTGAAGGGGATAAGAATACTACTCCATTCCTTTAAATTTAATTCAGACTCCCACCTAGTATTCAAATTCTATTGCAAAATCCTATTGCGATTCTGATTTTGATTCCCGTTGGGAACTAAATGCATCAAGGGATATGATTATTTTAATTTCCTTTTCGATCCATTCTTATTCCAATTCTTTTTATTTCAATTTCGTCGGTGAACCAAAGGCACCCTAAAATGCTTTGGACTTGGCTCTAGTTTTATTCTATTCCAACCCGTTAAGTCGGATTTGCTTTCTTTCAATGCCCTGGGCAAACAAGCAAGAATAAATCTCCCAAACCAAACACAAATACAGCATGACTGTTGCATCACATTTCAAATTATTATCAGTTTGATTACAATGTGTTGGTGAATGATAAAAAGATATAGAAAAGGCCATCCAAGATCAAGATTATATAGAATGCTCCAAAATTTGGCTCTCACTAGTCTGTGCCTTGCAGATGTATTTAATCCCCTATATTAAACACTGGTTCTCAAGATTCGTCTAAAGATTCTAACTCTTTCCAAGCAACTTAGACGATAGAACTAATACAAGGCACATCTCTCTTCCTGCCAATAGGTACCAAGTTTCTGCCAGGCACCTCAGCTGCCTTGTGTAGAGAACCGGCAACGGACACTTCTCTTTCTGCCAACTGGTACTCCAAGTTGGCAGTTCCAGAGGATTTATATCAAAGGGAGCTGACCAGGAAAACATTCTTCAAAACAAATAATTTTACTTTAATTTATAAAATGACTCCATATAAATAGAATGAATTTAAGCAGAAAGTTTGACGTAAATCTGAAATTAAAATCCAGAAAAGCGGGGAAAATCGGAAGTCTGCAAAGACTTGAACAAGATCCACCATAGATAGCAAGATTTAGTGTGCGCAGGCGCGGACGTGTGCGTGTATGAGAGAGAGAGAGAGAGAGAGAGATTTCCTTCATTTAAAATTACAATTTTATGTCAAAGTTCCCCCAGCCAATTTCATCACCACCACTCCACTGATTTCTCCTCTGCAAGGTTTTGTTAGGTGTTTTCTTCATATGGCTTCTCATTTCTTTCACATTCGTTTTTATCTATTTCAAGTTCTAATAAGGTTCATGGATTATCCAGGATTATGATTCAATTGATTGCAGTTTCAGGTTTACATATTAAGTTCTTTCACTTCATCTCCTTCTCAATTTTGTTGCTTGAGCCCCAAGGGTACAAACTTCGAGTCGCTAGAACGGTCAATGAGTCAATCCTAATTACGCTTCCATTGCGAGGTAAAGGATGGTTAAGATTCTGAAAGGACAACGCAAGACATGCAAAGAAATCAAGCAAACCAGATGAATCTATCCGTGGCCTGAGCTATACAGATTGACATGATAAGTCAGCTATCTGAATTACTCTCCATTCTATGAGATGATTTGCATTGGAAGAGACAGAATTACAGCAAGTCAGCACATAATAAATCCAACAAACTGAAGTTAGTTACATTTTCAGGATGTCAAATGCAACACTTTTTCTTCAAAGCCATTACAACATGCAACTTCCAAAATTAATCATTTACTTCCAAGTTGCCTCCATCTTGAATCAGAGTCTTAGATCAAATAATAATGCCTATTGATAAGCTTTGACAATTCATCCACCATGTTCACTTGCAGTTACTACCTTTTAACAATGTTCTTTTGCTACATATCATCTATTACTTTATTCAATATTCTTCTGATCCAGATGCTACTGCCTGCAGCCACAACTCTTTCTTGATGACAGTGAATTGCATTCCCTCTCATATCAGAGCCTTCGGAACATAATGGAAATGAAAAGACCTACTTTAATGGAGGAAAAACCTCCTGCAGAAGCACAGTTCCATTTAAAGGCTGATAGCCCCACGATGAAGCAACAAAAAAAGATAACAAGTGCAGTCTGTAAACATAAAGATACTTGCCCAATTTTGTGAAGTAGAATTTGATAACATGGTAATTAGTCTTGCAACACAAATACCAAAGTTGTACATGTTTTTCAAATTCAAATTAGCATCACCCATTGTTAGAATCATATCACAATACTGAAGAAGTATGACATGCACTCGCACAACAACATGTTATCCCACAGCAGCACAGGTTAACAGGACATCTGGCTCAAAACTCAATAGATTTTGATGGTATGACAAAAGGAAGAATGAAAACTGCTAGCAACTGAACAAGAAGAGAATCCCAAGCATGCAACTGTTTTCAAAAAGGAAGAAACACAGAAAGATAGAAAATGATGAAGGTTAATCATTATCAGAGAAGACAACCCAATATACAAGATCGGTGCCACTCAGCAGAAATTAAATTAAAGTTGCAACCAGTTAAATGTCCAAGCTCATTACAGGGATACCTTATATATGCTTACAAGCAAGGAGTAAAAGTTGGATTGTGAAATTTAAGAAAAAAAGAGAAAAAAAAACAAAAAATAAAAAATTATAAGAGTGCTCAAAGTGTAAAAGCTGTTCCAAAAGTTAAAAAAGAGTATTAGAATTGCTTTTTGAAGCATGGTAATAAGTGCATATATGTAGCTTGAAAGGTTTTAATCATTAATAAGGAATGATATAAGCAACTTAATGCATTACTATGATCAATCACACTCACTGTTCTACTTTAAATCAGAGTTGATGCTTCTAACTTCTACTAACAAAACCATTTCATGTTGCATAAGACGATGCTGCTGTAAAGTTTTTCCAGTGTCTCACAGATTCTCTCACACCATGAGAACATCTGGATAAATTTGTGCTGCAACAAGTGGCAAGAACTTAGGCGCTTAGATCTAACCAACCCATCAAGGAAATTGCAGTTATATAGCTACCCATGTTGGCAGTCTGATGTCTGTTATTCTTGATCTCGATTTCTGAACAAGATTGAGCCAAATGAAGAATGTCGATGGCAAGAACGGGAAGAAAGATAAATGCAATTAACTAGGATAAATGTAATTAACTATTGCTAAAGCTTAAATGATTCATATGAAAATGAAAATCATGTCTAGACAAAGTGAATGTGTCCAGTCTCCTCTAATTAGTAATCACATTTTGGAACTAGAAAGCAGGGTTCTTTCTTAAAATGTACAGGCCTTGCTTGCCAAACAAGAGCACCCGCATTCAGCTTAAAGAATCACGATCATCAATCGGTCAAATTGGAAATTATGCAGGCTAAAGAACAAAGACGGGCAAACAAATTACTCAAGATAGGTCCACAATGCTTACTGATATTAAAATGAACATATGCAGAGTAGGTATATATGCACAGGATTGTTGGTTTGATAGTTGTCAGCGAAGTTCCTCGTGGGCATCCTCCATATCAAACCACCTTCAAAACATTCCTATTTTTTTTCTTTTTCTTTTTCTTTTGGGAAACTGAGCCATTTGGCAAGCAGATCAAAACCCTAAGGGAGATGCTGTAGTGACTTTTTATGGCACAAAATCTGAAGAAGCTTACATGGGAATTAGTCCAACCACACCTGACTCTCAGGAGCTACACGGGCACTTTCATTGCAAAGAGAGATCCAAAGTCGATCTAATTTTATCAGTACATGTAGCTCATAATTCCCCATATATCCAGATGGTACACAAATATTACAACTTCCCCCAGCTGAACTGATGCAAATATTACCAAGAATATGGTAGTCCAGATTCCTTCCCATGCATCTCCATATCTCCACTCAGTATAGCTCCAAATAGTAAGGCAGATCTTCTCCCATGCAGTTTCTTTCAAATCTCAATGATGTCCGAATATTCGCAGGTGGAACATGTCTCCACAGACACACTAGGAACTATTCAATTTAAGGGATCACAAGACTCAAGTTACTATTGTCCCAATGGCGAACATCCGATGAGTGCCATATTATGCACAACATGACCATTACTGGACTTCTCCTCTGTGTTACTGGAAGTGCCATAACTGACAGGAGAAGCATCAATTGCTACTTCCACACCATCTTTCCTATCAAGACCAGAGGAATCCTTAATAACCTGAACTTCTTCAATAGGATCAGTAGAAACCTCAATGTCCATCACAGAAGAGTGCTTATCTGCACTTGGGTTAACTCTGCCAGTGTCTGAACTTGTTTGTGCATTGCTAGTAGTTTCTTCTAGAGCCCTACCATTATCATCATCTATTTTCTCCCTAATATCAGCACTAATCTTCTCTTCAGCTTGAGCAACATCCAAGAATTGGTCAATGCAAACATTGTCCCTGGAATTATTAGTACCAAAAATGGAGCAAGGTCTCAAGTCCATTTCCGAAATGTTGTTCACATTGGCATCCACTTCCTTACCATCAGGGTTACAAGATCCACTGTTTGACATTCCATTTGCTCCATCAACATCTCCATCAACCTCAGCACAACCATTACGGTCAGCTAAAATTCTTCCAATTGTCATGCCTTTGTTATCATTATTCTCCACAATATCTCCAATCCTACTGCCTACTGCCTCATCATTCTGGTCAAGATTGGCATTCTCAACAATGCTGCCCTGATACTCGTGGACAATCAGCTGATTCTTTTCAGTACCATCACAGACACCATTGCTGACCTCGACAGAGTCAATAACCATAGGATCAGAGGAATGAGCTTCTGAAACTTCATTTATTATTTTGTTGTCCCTTAAAACACCAGATACTTGGAAAGCATCCTCTTCCTCTGCAAGACCATTCAAAACTCCAGAACCTGATGCAGTCGGGAAGACCTGAAGGTGGTTATCAATATCCATCATTTTTTCAGCAATTAAGTTCTGGAGAGCACTATCACCAACTTGATCAGTATTTGTTACATGAATAGTGTCATAGTCACTGCAAGCATCTATTGAAGTGTCACTTCTGTCTAACAAATTTCCTGTTTCATTCTCTGCACAGTTACTTGCAGTCATATCATCAATGGCCAATTGCTCAGTGGGCAACAACCTAGTTGGAACCTCAACAGATTGCATAACAGTGTCTGGCCCATTGTCGCTGATACTTTCCACTGCAGTTCTATTCTTCTCAGCAACAGAATGGCTATTATTTCCCGAACCTTCATCCCTGTTGTCAGAAACTGACTGGCACTCATTTATCAAATCTGTATTAGCATTGTCAAAGTTTTCAGGGGCAGATACTCTCTGATCATTAGTTGTTTGCTCCTCCCTTGGACCTGATGTATTTGAGGCAGCGACACTATTTTCCAGGTCAAATAGAGAATTTAACTGTGTCTGAACACAAACAGCCAAAGCAACTGCATGGTCACGGATTACAGAATCATGCGGTGGGCAGTTAAGTATACTCATCAAAGTCCGGTTATACTCGAAGAGACTTGTTGATGACACAGCCAATCCCCTATCACGATATATCTTAGTCGACTTGATTACATGTTTACAAAGATTTCCCATCATCGACCAGCTACAGTCACAAATAGCAAATTCGGAACCTGGATTCAATACAGTATGTACCTTTTCTCGATCTTTCTGACTAACTACTTTGGCACAGTTACCATCTAATACAACATCTGAGTCAGGAATCTGCAATGCCTGGCGCCATGATGTTAAACCACTTTTCCACTCATCTTTCCAGTAACGGGAAAAAATGTCTTTCCCAGAATACTCATCCAGCCAGTAATAAGAATGTACCTTGGTTCCTAACTTATCGACCAGCCAATCTGCACGCTGGTAAACACTTGAATTTTTTTCATTTAACAGCCTCAGTTTCAGTAGGTGATGATAGCACTCGATGGCTGCAGAAACCTCTGAGCTAGCAAGAGGAAGCGCTTTTAAGGCAGCAGTCCATACACCTACAAGATTTACTAGAAAAAGGGAGTGAGATTCAATTAACATCTTCAGAGGATGAATACTAAAATACAATTTGACTGAATAGACAGAGACAAACCGATTCTGGGAAACCATATCGCCTTAAAGTAGTCCAAAAAATCTGAACAATCAACAAAATCTTCAAGGAAAGCCTCAAATAAATGCATATCACCACTTCCTCTGCAAATACTGGATATGGCTTCTCCAAGCCTTCTTGACATCATTGCACGCATCTCTGGTGCTGAACATTTTTCCATCAAGTTTTTACGCCATGCATGATGAACACGCCAGAAGCTGATCAAAATTGAACATTGGAACACCTCCCTGCATTAGCATAGACAGGTCAGAGATTACGAACCTTGCTTACTTAAAACAGCCAACACATGGGTAACAATAGTAATAACCTGATGGTAAGCACATCTGCTGAAGGATCATCAACAATGAAACCACCCAACTGCCATGTCGGATCTTTTGAATGAACTCGATCATATAGGGCACCAATCCATCTATGTATCCCACCATTCGCAAAGTTTGGTGTTATAATCCAAGCTACTGGGATTGCATTGTTGTTTGAGTCAAAAACAAGGAGACTGTATATGGGATACTACAATTATGAATCAAGGACAAGTGTCAGAACTCAATGTGCACAAGCAACACATTATCTAATTAAAACAGCAAGAATGCGAACTGCACAGACCTTTAACTTGTTTGTGCCAAACCTTGAATCAGATGCTAGAAGACTCCTGTTGCCAAAGCGAATCATCTGCTGAAGCTGCCATTCCGTCTGAATACCCAGAACAAAAGGATCTGTTTCAGAGAAGTCCTCATAAAAGAAAATGTGATCCCGGTGGTTTTCAATCCACATGCCAATGCTCAGAGCGTCATCAGGGTTCAGCTCATACATGGAACGCCTGATCTTCCTCTCCAACCTCCGGACATACCTATGGGTGAGAAGATCATCTCTATTAGATGGTCCACCCTGCTTCTCTACCATTTCAGTGTGTCTCTGCATGATGGTTTCCACAGGAACACCAACATAGAGCAAAGACATAATCTGAAGACGAAGCTCATCTGAAATGTAAGGTGCAAACATTGCCCGTGTTCCAACAGCCTTCTTGTCCATGGGGCCATGGCAGGGGTTACCTTTTTTGTCCACATGCTTATCTTGATTATATATGATAAGCGCAACTGATGGTTCAGCTATTAGTCGCTTCACAATGAAATGGCAGACACAGCCTCTCTTTGTATTTGGCCGGCCAGCAGGAGTCTTCCTCTTAGCAGTATAATTCCTGCTGGGACGAACAACACCGCCCTTTCTATGATCATCTGGACCAAAGGAACACCAATACCTGCATTCAATTGCATCTATCACAATACCAGAAGTGATGGGACAAAGTGTAGTGTTTGAATCTTTCTTGTGTAAGTGCCAATCCTCTCTCTCATAAATAGCAAAAGATTCATGACATAAAGTTTCATCAAAGGTTCACATAATACCACAAGCCACATTACCAATGAATACCGATGACATTCTTAGACATCTTAGACAATAAAAGCATGGTTTGTATCTCTATTTCAAGCACCAATCCTCTCTTACAAACAACAAAGGTTGATGGCATAAAATTTTACTGTAAGGTGCAAATGGTGTCACAGTCAAATTACCACTTAGTGTTTACTAACTTCTTAGACATCTTAGACAATATCGATCTAGTTAACAAGCATTTATTCAATGAGAGGACCAGTTTAGAGGAATTGAGAGATGAGATGAAAGCATAAGGAGGCAGAAAACAGAAAAGTATGGTTATGAGGCATAGTAAAGCAAAGTACCAAAGAAAAGCTATATTAGCAAGTATAAAAGTACACGGCTTTGAAGACATATACGCTACAGTCATATCAGCACTTGCGCACTCCAGAGGTTTTCTTTTTAAAATAGGGTTTCACTTGGCAAGCATTCAAAAGATAAGTACTTACAAAATATATTCAAGAATCCCATCGACTTTTGGTTTGTAAGCCATCTCAGGAGGACGCCTTCTCCTTGCTTCAACATGGAATCTAGTGGGACACTCTTTATTATTAGATTCACCTCTTACAAAATCATTAACACGGGAGAAGGGAATGAGTGCAAGCCTATCCATCTGCTCTCTCCAGCCTTCCACTCTGGACCACACAATATCAGCAGCAGAAAACTCCAAGGTTGGTGGATTCTGCACCGGAAGTGTCAAAATCTCATCCCATCTAGCCATCTGCACAAGCAAGAGATATCATACATAGCACAAGAAATGCTAGTAAACATTATTTTTTTCACAGAAAGCTAAATTACTTGGAAAAATCATGACTTTCCACATTTTCAAATAGAAGTATTCTGAAACCCCTCATTAACAGATTTTGTCCAAGCCGGAGAAAGTATTATTGGGACCTCAGTGTTAACCTTGTTCCTCAGTTTTTCAAACTTTACGTGCCTACAAACTCTAGTCAATTTTTTCCTCGTATCAGATTGTACAGCGCTATACCAGGAGTACAATTAATACCGTACTGGTGGCAATCTAATACTCGCTACAAGGGATGTACCAAGTGTCAGTACCATAAACAGACCCATACCAACACAATACAAACATGGTATTAATATAGGTATTGAAACCCGAACTATGACGCTTGCTCTAGTTATAATATAATACAACATAGCAAGAATCATTTTAACCCAACTACAGGCAAGTTAATGATTATGATTAAATAAAACAGATAGTAACATATTATTTGTCAAAAGTTGCCAAAGAAGAAACTGTTGAGTTTAGAGACCAACCAAAAGAGAAACATTGCAGCTCATTAAGCAGACTACACTGACCCAATATATTATGTCAAATCCGAATAAAATTTAATGAATTGTAATTCCCTGACTATTTAGGATTTTGTTGACTGGCCAGATCCCTGCTGGAAATGTGAAGCAGATTTCTTAGTCCAAGAACCTCAAAACATCGAGAGAGCAACAATCACCAAGCAATTACAGGCTACCAAGAACAAAATCTAGATTACTCCTAAATGCTCCTCGAGCCAGGAAATTCCTCCACTTTTTCTAATTACCCCAAAACATAGAGACAACTAATAACAAGAGGTTATGAGTCCTATAAAAAAAATATCCCAAATAAAAGAGGCATATTCATAGAAGCTTATAAATTTATGAATTTTGGGAAAGCAACACTAGTGATTCTTTAAACATCAAAAACACAATTGCTCATGCCTTGTTAATAAGATGCCATAAAACATTGTGTCGCAGTTTCCTGAAATTATCAATAGTACATAAAGCTTATAAATTTATGAATTTGGGAAAGCAACACTAGTGATTCTTTAAACATCACAAATACAATTGCTCATGCCTCGTTAATAAGATGCCATAAAAAATTGTATCGCTGTTTCCTGAAATTATCAATAGTACATAGACAAGAGATTCACAAAAGAAGTGTACCTTTGCACAGGAGAAGTGACAAAAGTTTGATTCCAGGAACCACACTTATTCATATCCAAACTTAATTAAAAAATCTGTCTAAAATTTGAATGCCCTAAATTCTGAAGTTGCTTTTAGAATCAAATAATAAGGTGAAATTAGTTTTGTACATAAGTTGTATATATACAAAATTATCATACTCCTAAGAAATAATACTAGCACATCTACTAATTTGAGAATTAATTAACATAAGGCTTTATTTCATACTTTGAGTTTCATTTTACAGAAAGTGATAGCATACAGCATTGGCGATGGTTGATTTGGTTTGAACTTAAGACGGTTAGAACTTAAGATCAGGGAAAATAAAAAGAAAAACTCTATTTTATCATCCGGGGAACAAAAACTAAGAGCTACTGATAATTATGAATCAGTAAACAATCAACATATAAAAAGAAAGCCAAGAACAGGAAATAGGAACCCAAGTTAGACAAAGTCATATAACATAAGAACAATCGCCAACCTCACACCCTAAAACACAAAACCCGAAACACCACATGGTGAAAGCCTAACCCCAAAAAAAGACGGAAACAAATGCTAAAGCCCAAAAATGCCAATACCATATTTTCTTGCCTAAATTCCAAGAATATTTTTCCAGCAGAGACCGAAAAGTTCCTAGTGTAACAATTCAATCAGTGAAAAGGTGGGCAAAAATTAAAATTTTCTTGCTAATCAAACTTCGAACAGAGGAACTGTTAACTTGTTCTAATGACTTAATAAAATTTCGATATCTTTTCCTCTATAATTCCAACAAGAAAGAGCCGCTAACATCACCCACAAAACTAGGGCAAATCCAAAGCTACATAGAACGACCATGTAAAGGTTCGTACCCACCTCTCTATTTATTTTCTTCTTCCGATTACTCCTAACAGTATAGCTTTTTATCAAATATCACAACATTTATTAAAGAAAACAAACAAAGAGACAAAAGAGAGAGACCTTTTTTGCTTCTTTTTTTCTTCCGTTATCTTCTCCTTTCTTTCCTAGGTCTTCTTGGCCGAGAGAGGGAAAGAGAGAGGTCGGAACTCGGAAGGAGAGGGTACAAGGGTTTGGGGTTTGGCTTGACCGGCACTGTCGGGCCGAGCCTTACTAATAAAGAGAGAAAGTGCCAGGCCCGGCAAAAGGAATCTGGGCCCCACCCAACCCAAGCCTCAGCCCATCTGCATCCAATCCATTTGCAGCCCAAGTTATTTTAAAGTTATTTAAGAATTTAGAGCATATCGGCCGTTAGATCGGGCGACTTCCCCTCTTCTAATCCATCCGCCTTCTCTCTCTCCGGCGAGCCTCTCTGTTCGCTCCATTCGGTTCGCAATGGCCGCCGTCTCTTCGGTGCGACTACCCTTCTCTCCATGGCTCCTCTCGAGCCCTAGCTCGCTCGCCCTCCTTCGAAACTCTAGCTCATCTTGCTTCCTTCCAAACCGCAGAATTTTCAGGGTTTTATGCTCTTCTTCTTCTCCTCCTCCTCCTCCTCCGTCCACCGATCATGGCGGAAGGAGATGGGAATCCTTCCGCAAGAAGAAGGTCGTCATGCGTGTCGGATATGTGGGAACCGATTACAGAGGTAGCTCCATATTAACTTTCTCTCTTTGCTAATATTTTTCTATTGTTGATGCCGGTCGAAGTAATTTTATAATTTTTGTAACGTTGATAATCTTTGGTTTTGTAGGTCTTCAGATGCAGCGAGATAGCCATTCTTTATCAAGTAAGAGCACGAAGAATAATCTTCCTGAATTTTTTTTGATAGTTAAAATAAGATTTTCTTGCTTGTGGATATTTTCTTTTGCTAAAGTTGTAATCTTTCCCTTATCTGAAATTAAAATGGAAGTGGTAATGGTATTTGTTAAGATGAAAATCTTTTGAGAGTAGCTCAGATTTTATAAAGATTGCATCTTGCGGAAATCTTGCCCAGCTTTGATATTTCTGCATATATACTGGTCTTGGAAGGTCCTTTTCTGTTTTCTTGCTCGTTGTTTGTGTACTGTGTGACAGTATTGATGGCATTACGCATTTTATCAGCTTAGCGTGGATGGGCCTTTGCTAAAGCTTTCCAATCTTGACGTGTAGCAATTGAAGGAGAATTGGAGTCTGCTATCTTCAAGGCAGGTGGGATTCGTGACAGTAATTATGGGAATTTGCACAAAATTGGGTGGGTCAGGAGTAGCAGAACTGATAAAGGAGTAAGAGATCACATGCAAACCTGCTCCTTTATTTAAATATAACATGACATTTCCCTTTATTTTTGTTGTTCAGTTGTTAATAAGATGCACTGTTGTCATCATTCAGGTAACTGCATTCCCGAACAATATTCTCCGAAAACTGAATTTCTACTTCAAATTAGTTGACGTTTCAAAAAAATAAAAATGAAACATGGGCCTGCTATAGCCTCTTCTTTATCAGCAGACTTCTGAAATTTCCAAATGTCTGTTAAAGTTCTCTTTCATAAATGTATCTTGAAAATCTTCACAAATGCAGTCTTAATGGATAGATATCTATCTAGTAATAACCTTGTTATCATACCTAGAAATCAATTGATATCAGAAATAAAAAAACAAGGTAAAAATTTTCTTATAGTTCATGTGAACGCTCTTTTCACTTTCTATATTTCGACTATGGTTGCATATGTATATCTTTACACATTTATGCTGCTTAAGAATCAGAATTCCAATTAATGTGATATTCCCAGCTGCATCTAATGAATAGCACCAATGCTTATTTTTACACCATCTCCAATAATTGCAACTAGAATTTTGGTACATTTGATGCATGCAAGAGGATTTGGTCAATGGCTGTATTTCCATTGACAATGAGAGAAAGATATAAGATGGTCTTAGGAGAAAAAAGGGCATCCAACAGGAGCTTCACCGCTTAAGATATGAGATGCCATGTAAAAGGCTTCAGTTGCCACCAACCTCTCATGGCCTGACTTTTATGCTTTGCATTACATATAGTAGAAGATAGAAAATATCCCCTTCATTACAATCCTTATACTTCTCATTTCTTAAATGAACAAAACAAAGTAATCATTCCTTGAAGTGTACCTCCTAAGATAGTAAGATGTATTAATGCAATCTCTCCCACCATAATAATCCACACATCGAAAGAACAAAAAACCTTTACAGCACCTCTCATTTATTTTAAATGCAACTGTCACTTGCATCTTTGGATATGTTTGTGGTTCTAATATTGCTGTTGCTTTAGTTCCTTTTTTTCTTTTGACCTGTTATTAGTTGTTTTAAATGTGATTAATAAAAAAGAGTAATTGACTTCTTATTTGTTCTAAACTCAACATATCTTAGGTGCATTCCTTGGCGACCATGATCTCATTGAAGATGGAGATCCCTGAACATGCATGGAGGGATGATCCTAGTGGCATGGTTCTTGCAAATTGTGTTAACTCTAACCTACCCAACAATGTCAGAGTTTTCAGTGTATTACCATCCCAAAAGTGAGAACTAGTACCTGAATTTTTTTTTATGAGTTAATTTATATGCCTTTTTACCAAACTAAGGGAAATTAAAAATGGCATTTAAAAAAAAAATATCGTGTAACTGTATTCTGAAATTTGTGTCTGTTTGACACAAATTACCTCACAAAATCCTGAAAACATGCATGTTTTGTTATTCATTTTTTTAGCCTTATTTTGGATGTTACTATATTGTTAGTTTCTCAACAAGTTGATGTAACCTGAAAGAAAATATATACAACATATACTACCATACCTTGGAAGAAACTCTTATATCTTTGATAGTCCTGGCAAAAAAAAAACAGCTCTTACCTCAAATTACTTTGTTGCTTTTATTCCTTCTCTCATAATTCTTAGTTGCCAGCCTTCTATTTCTGTGCACTTCATTGTGGATACATATGCCTTACATGCTTTGTTTGCTCAGGTGAATCCGAACAATCCCCATGTCACAGTCATAGTGTTTTACTAGGAGATACATGCAAAAAAATACATGCATGCATAAATAGTGAAGCCATTACTAAATATCACCTTCATCACAGTTTTCAATAATTCCAAATTTGTGAGTGCACAGTTGTGTTATCTAGCTGCTTCAGCTTTTTAAAATTCTGAAGTGCCAGAACTTAGATACATACACGACTTGATAGCATGCCACTTCATGGCACTCTGGAGGAATGGGATATCTTTTTTACTTCAGCTAGAAGTCTTGGTACTTGGCGCTTCCTGTCAAGAACACCTTATTGCAATTGTGGATGCTTGTTTTTTTTCCATTCATAATAGTGAAAAAAGTGGACTTTCTGGCATCTCTTTTGGTGAAGTGTCACATCTAATTCTTCTTCCTTTTCTTATTGTTATAATGGTATAAATATAACTTTTAGTTAATTAGAATTGCTAATGACCAGTAAACTTACCTGGTCATCAGTATATCTCCATATATTTATATTTTTCATATTTGTAAATTAAATTGTATTTCACAGTAGGGTCTCTATTTCAGGATTTTGGAGGTTAAAGTGCCTAAGACTGCTACTTGGCGATCTGTCAACTGACATCTTTTCTCGTCTGTGTTATAGTTTATATACTTTCAACCCTTTCCAAGTTATACAAGAGGAAAAGGGAATTAGACTATTGCCAAGTTCCTGAGATAGTTGATATAGTTTATGAAATGTATTGTGCAGACTGTTTTAGCAGTACCGAAACTCTTACTAAAGCAGTAAACATGTTTACTTTTCGCCTTTTCTCTTCCATGGTGATGACTGTATAAAGAAAAAATGACTCTATCTTAGCTTACGTCTCATTAGTTATTTTGTATTGATTTTTGTAGGAGTTTTGATGCAAGAAGGGAGTGTACTGTCCGCATGTATTCTTATCTCCTTCCTGCTGAAATTGTTGGGATCACTAGGGAATGCAGCTCTGCAGAAGTTGGCGACCATTTGTGTCAATTCAACAATATACTGAAAAAGTTTGAGGTATATGTTTGTTGTTGGCTTTTGCATGGAATTTTAATTTTTCCATTCATTTTGTCAAGTTAGTGGTTGCATATATAGATTTATACACATTGATCCATATACTTCTGCTTTTTTTTTCCACTTACATCCCGAAATAATTTTTCATGCATCCATGAATATAACTAATGATTAAGGCCCTGTTTGGGGGAGCTGTGGGCAGTCGAGCTGTTGGAAGTAGAGCTGTTGGAAGTAGAGCTGTCTGAAGTAGAGCTGTTATAAAAAGCTGTTTGTTGTTTGGTAGCTACATTTGTAAAGTGCCGTGGCACTTTAACATATGTTTGGTAAACAAACTGAGAAGTACTTTTGTATGACAAAATTACCTTAAAGGACATTGCATAGTATTATACAACAGAACATAAATATACGATATAGTATAATATTATTGTAATATAAAATAATATTATTATATATAGCATAATAGTAATATAATTATTAGAGTAAATTAATTTTTGATAATATAACATAATATTAAATTATTTAATATAACTTATTAATGTATTATGATATAATGTAATATATATTATATTTATAGTACAATACATTAATAAAGGTATAAAATATTAAAATTATTAGTATAAATTAATTTTCCATAATATAACATAATATTAAATTATTTGAAATAACATATTAATATATTATGATGTAATGTAATATAATATAATGTAATATTTATAGTATAATACAATAATAAAGGTACAAAATATTATAATTATTAGTAAAAATTAATTTTTCATAATATAACATAATATTAAATTATTTAAAAAATATGTTAATGTATTATGATATTATATTTATAGTACAATACAATAATAAAGGTATAAAATATTAAAATTATTAGTATAAATTAATTTTCCATAATATAACATAATATTAAATTATTTGAAATAACATATTAATGTATTATGATGTAATGTAATATAATATAATATTTATAGTATAATACAATAATAAAGGTACAAAATATTATAATTATTAGTAAAAATTAATTTTCCATAATATAACATAATATTAAATTACTTAAAATAACATATTAATGTATTATGATATAACATATTATGATATTATATTTATAGTATAATACAATAATAAAGGTATAAAATATTATAATTATTAGTATAAATTAATTTTTCATAATATAACATAATATTAAATTATTTGAAATAACATATTAATGTATTATGATGTAATGTAATATAATATAATATTTATAGTATAATACAATAATAAAGGTACAAAATATTATAATTATTAGTAAAAATTAATTTCCCATAATATAACATAATATTAAGTTATTTAAAATAACATATTAATATATTATGATATAACGTATTATGATATTATATTTATAGTATAATACAATAATAAAGGTATAAAATATTATAATTATTGGTATAAATTAATTTTTCATAATATAACATGATATTAAATTATTTAAAATAACATATTAATGTATTATGATGTAATGTAATATAATATTATATTTATAGTATAATACAATAATAAAGGTATAAAATATTTTAATTATTAGTGTAAATTAATTTTTCATCCTCCGAATGACCATTTATCTCTCTAACAATTTTTCTTGCGGAAGGGAGTCTGACGGCTAGGATTCTTGGCTCCAGCAGATTTTTAGGTTTATAAAGGGACAAACAATGTAATTATTATATTTTAATATGGGCATTTTTGTCAAAAATACAGCTTTCCAACAAAGCTGAAAATAGCATTTTCGTAAAGCTCCAAATTGGAGCTTCCTCCCAAAAGCTGTTTTCAGCTTCCCGCAAAAGCTGAAACAGCTTTTCAGAAATTTTACCAAACACCATTTTTTATCTAAAAGTACTTTTGGAGGGCCAGAAAGTGCTTTTTGGCCCTCCAAAAGCTCCCCCAAACAGGGCCTAAGTATTCATGGAATAGCTAGCTAGTTCAAATTTATTTCCAGATCCAACTTTACAAGGGTAAATATTTACCTATGCTTTTTTTTGTTTTGTTTTCTGAAAAGCTTTCTTATATGTAAGGAGGTGGTAGCTGAGTTTGCACAGGATAGTCTAAGTACATGGTTGCATATTATGAATAAAAAAAATGGAGAGCCAGTCTTATTAAAATGTTTGTAGTATTAGATCAGAATTGAGACATTCATATAGAACTAAAATATCTTAAAAGACTTGCATCGATACCATTTTCAAGTGTGTAAGAAATTTAGAAATTTTCCACATGCTGTTATTGGAGTGCATGCTTGTCATGAGTGTCTAAGGAATACGAAAAAAATTCATAATCTAATAGCATACAGTAGTTGATCCTTAGAAAACTAACATCCATAGTGTCTTTTATGGTTGCCTTGCAGGGAGAGCATCCTTTCCATAACTACACTGTTCGTTCCAAATATAGGAAAAAACCTCCAAAGAAGGGGCACATAATCAGAAGATCAAGACTTGCTGAGGATTCATTGGCTGCTGGTGTTGAAGAAAATGATTATCTGGGAAGTTCTGAGGTTGTGGAGGCAGAACCTGGTAAATGTGAAGAACATCCAAATATTCTGTGTAAAAGTGACTCTGATGAGGAAGTATATGATTCATCAGGAAAACTAAAGGGTGATTTTAGAGACTCAGAATCCCATATAACTGTTCGTGCAAGATGGCTCCATGAGCCTGATGAAATGGATCGACTCAGTGCATCCCATTTCAGAAAGATCATTCGCTGCTCATGTGGACAGCTGGAGACATCTTCAGGAATTAATTACATCGAGCTGTCCATATGGGGGGAATCCTTCATGCTACATCAGGTAAGCTAAATACCATGGTGACACAGAAGCTTACAATTTCCACATATTATCTTCTGAAAAAAAACTTATGACACAGTAAACATTGTTATTTAACAAACATCCCTAAGTATTTAGGAGATTGCTAGCTAGGTTGCCATCTTTCCCTTTAAACCAGTCTGACATTTGCAATGCAAACATCATTTAAATTTGCTTCACAATCATTTTCTCATTCTACTGCAGGAGCCCATTTTAGACTTTTCATAAATCTGAGATCCAACAGGTCATTATCCTTTATGTGCACTGCATTGTGTATTTTGACTTAAAAATCTTTTCTTAATTTGGACAACATATGAACAAGTTTCAAGCAACCACATCAACTGAGATATCAGCCACGATGGAGAACTGAGCTTAAAAGTAAATATAGACGGTGGATGAGTGAGTTTCAAACAACCATATCAACCAAGATCCACCATGATGGAGAACAGGTCATTATCCCATATGTGTATGTATGTGTGTATTTTGACATTTCTTTTCATAATTTGGACAATAATTAGTGAGTTTTCAAACAACCATATTTTCCAAAATATTGACCATGATAGAGAACTGTTCTTAAAAATAAGTAGTAAAATTTTCCACTCATCTTCAACTGAACTAACATATAGGATAATGACCTGTTTTGTAGTAAGTGAAAAAGCATGACCTTTTACTTTAATAATATCTGGGTTCCTTCATCTGAGCATGTGCATATCTTAATCCAAGTCATAAGAGTGCTTCACTTTTGTTTCCATCACAGATCCGGAAAATGGTAGGGACTGCAGTGGCCATAAAGCGGGTTTTGCTACCAGAAGATATCATAGAGTTGTCTTTGGCGAAGTTTTCTCGCATTGTTCTACCCCTTGCTCCTTCCGAAGTTCTGATCCTTAGGGCTAACTGTTATTCTGTGAGAAACCGCCCTGGAAACATCACACGGCCCGAGATGCAAATAATGGTTGAATCTGAAGAAATCCAGAAATCAGTTGATGAATTCTACTCTTCTGTGCTGTTGCCTCAGTTATCCAAGTTCTTGGATCCATCCAAATCCCCATGGAATGAATGGGTGGATAACTTGGATGCAAACACAAGCATTTCAGACACAGAGCTTGATGAAGTCAGAACTTCATGGAAAGTATGGAAAGAAGATTTCTTAAAAGTGAAGGAAAAACGTTTGAGTCATAGCGGTGCCTGTATTTAATTCACCGGTGAGTGTGCAATAAGGTATGATTTCACTCCCCAATTTTTTTCAATCTGGGTTAAGACATTTTTGTCCCCTTCCAGTGCTTATGATCTTACTGCAGTTGTGAACACCGGAATCTTGCTCCGTTGTATCGTTGCAGATGCATGTATGATCTATGCTAAGAGTCTGATAGGTTTAGCATTAACATTACCTTTTTGTACAAGAAAATGTTGTATAATCCATCTTTCAGTCGAAAGGCTAGTCACCACTGTCTAATGCCCTGATTGATTCAATAAAGGGGTCCTAAAATAATGTTAGGTTCATCTCTCCCTCTCCTTGAGCTTTTGATGTTTTATGCAAATGCATGAGTTAGTAGAGATGCATCTCCATTATGTACTAAATTTTGTTTGAGGCATTTTTTTAGTACTTTGGACTCGTGATATTACCAGAATTTCTCAGTTGCATTGGACTGCAGACTTATTGGATTGTGACAATGTGCCCATAACCCATTTTAAATATTTTCTATGCCATATTTGTTTCCTGTCATGCCCCAAACCATCACTCGAGCTGGTTATTTCTTGTCATGCCCCAAACCATCACTTGGGCTGGGTGCTCAACACTGCCGCACATTCCACGGGGCGTGACCCTAGGAAATATACAAGATCTTGAGACCTGCATAAAATCTCAGTGATGCCGGAGAAGAAATAACGTGTAAATAGCGTTTCAGAAATTAGATAACTAAACTACACATTGACGGATAAGCATGTGCTGGCTAAATATGAGGATCCATGCGGACGTGTGTTTAATTACACATCAGTTGGGTAGATTTGGATACTTATATAGGATCAAAAAACTCAAATAATATCTTCCGACTAGCCATTTTAGATGAGGTTTTAGATTGTTACAAATGGTATCGGAGCATATTCGGTCCATAATCTATGTGGACTATGGGACACTGCAGCACGGATTCATTGGGGTTAACTATGGGCCGATCGTAATGTTTGGAATTAGATTTGAATGAATTTGAATCTTTAGCCTGATGAGGACGTCAGGACTTGAATGGGGGGAGTATGTGAGGATTCGTGCGGACGTGTGTTTAATTCCATATCAGTTATTTACTGAGTAAATCTTGGGTACTTATACATGATCAAGGAAAACAAATAATACCTCCCGGCTAGTCATTTTGGGTGAAGTTCTAAGTTGTTATACTAAGTATATGCATTCTAAAAATTCCAAAAGGTTACGATACATTCTAAAGTTTTCTCTCTCACCAGCGATCGGCCTGATCGGAGGCCGCAGGAGAGGAGTAACTATCTTATGTCTTTTTGATAAAAGAAAAGGACATGAGCTGAATATATATATATATATATATATATATATATATATATATATATATAGTGAACTCTTCTACACTATGTGTTTTGCATTGCAGAGACCTGTGCAGCTCTGAATGACCGCCATATCATTCGATCATGACCAACCTTACATGCATTAATTTGTAATTTAACTGTACTAAATGTGCCCATCCAAATACGAAATAATACTAGCATGGTGCATTAGTATATCTGGAATACAATTTTCCTTCTGGCCGGGTTAAGTTTAAACCATGTACTCTCTGTCCGTCTCTCCCTCGCGTAACGGTGGGCGGAAGCCCAACCGCATTTCACAAGTAGCTTGAAGTGCCCTGCATTTAGGTCGCAGGAAGCCGTTGTTGTGGTCAGAACCATTGGTCTGGGTTCCACCTACACTAACCCAGTTGTAATGTTTCGCAAACCACGTGTTGGGAGGACAAGAGCTTTCAAGCTAATCCTGCGGCCATGGCTGAACTAGAAAGACCCCCTCCATCCTCGTTCGACCTCCTGCGATTTGGCCCGTTACTCATGCTTACGAATAAAATGGTGAAAAGGCGCTTCATGTTTGTCGGAAAGTGGGAAAGAGCTTAAACCGAAGGCGGCACGCCACTGGTTTTCAATGTTCATCCCAGGTATCAGGTTTAAACCCTGGGGCACCTACTCTTTTTTAGCACTCACTTCACTCTCCTCTCTGCGTCTCTCTCTCTCTCTCCATTTCCTGTGTCTTCTCGGGATGGGTTCCTTTCAGGCATGGGTCTCCGAGCACAAGCTCGCCGGTGTTG
This sequence comes from Phoenix dactylifera, assembly GCF_009389715.1. NCBI lineage: Eukaryota > Viridiplantae > Streptophyta > Magnoliopsida > Arecales > Arecaceae > Phoenix > Phoenix dactylifera. Next base: position 4,623,717 of record NC_052394.1, on the reverse strand, counting down.
GTAAGGAAAACATCTTACGATCTGGCTTCTTCTTAATGAGCAAGAAAAACTTGGTGTAGTTTAGGTCCATGGAGAGCCATTGGCTAAAATGGAGTCCTGATTCTTTTCAGGAACTCTATGGGCTGCAGCCTTGGTGGCGTCCTTAGCTTACTCGCGTAAAAGATCGCCGCACAAGACCAGTATCCGGCTGATCCATGCTAGGTATACTTGTTATCAGGATAATATTCTTGTTGAAGTTGGAAGTGAAGGTGATCACAGTTTTGTTGTTTGTGGTGGTGGTGGTGGTGCAGGATGCATGCGCAAGCCCTGACCCTTGCAGTGCTCTCAGGTGCAGCATTGAAGCATTACTACGAGACCAAGTTCGCCGTGGATGACAACAAAAACTGAGTCCCCTGATGCTCTCGCTAGATGCATGATTCCATGGAATGGTGACTCATGAAGCGTCTCTCAGTGATATCATGTTGGTAGAGATAGGTAGGGTGCATGGTAGATGCATTTTGTTAGCTTTAGCTTGTGGGCATGGCATGTCGTGCATAATCAAATGTGCAGCGGGGTTATGATGATCAGAATATAAGCTGCAGTTTGCTAAAATAATGATATTTGTGATCATGCATATCTTTTGAATTTGGAAGTTATGATTATGTGTATTTGATTGTTTTGTTGTGCGGAAAACTTAAAAGAAATTACTTGTGACCAGGGACTTCCATAGAATGTAAAGGATGTACCAGGATAATCACAAAAACCAATCATTTAACATTTACGGGCTCTGGAGGGTGGCAATTTTTGACTCAATCCATAAACTCGATCTGCAAATAATCCACTTTAAGTAGATTCGGATTTTACATAGAAGAATTTGGGAAGTAAGCAATTCAATCTGTCTAAACTTAATTATTAAATAGGTTGGATTTAAGTTTAAAGTTCTTTGGTTCATTTAACCTATTTTGACCTATTTAATAATTAGGTTGGATCATGATCCGACCCATTTAACTTATTTAAGATCTGTTTAATCTATTTAAAATATACTTAATCTATTTTTATCTTATTTAATTGGATCTACTTAACTTGTTTAAATTTATTTAAACTGTTAAAAATCTACTTAACTTATTTAATCCGTTTAACCTAACTCAACCAGTTTTGTTTAGTAGACGGATCATGTAGATCGGGTCGGATTACCTATTTAATAAATACATCGGATTCGGATATGAATATTTTACTTATTTAACAAACAACTCGGGTTCTGATTGACAAAGTTTCGATTCGATCTGCATCCAATCCGACCTGTATGCAACTTGATCCAATCCGATTGCCATCCCTAATCATTCTGATTAGCAGCAGTGAGATCTTTGATTTATATTGATGGGACTTATATGTTAATTTTTTTTTAAAAAAAGTATTATATTATAAGATAAAATTACTGTTTAACTATTAAAAACAACTTCTCAAGAAATACATTTGTATTTCTCAAGAAGGTTTTCGCTGGACTTTTCTTTGTAACCGGATCTGCACATTAGCTAGAATTTTTCAATTGAGAAGATATTACTGATGGTATCTATAATAGAAACAAAATACAATGAGGAGAAAAAAAAATATATGAAATACAATGAGTCTTGATAATAAATATATATTTCTTGAGATTAGTAAATCAAATAACTGGAATTATCAGTCCACTTCGATTTCTATCTTTATCTTCAGCAAGAAAAAATATAACCATTTTACTTCTATAGATTATTTTTAATTAAAAAAAATCATAACCATTTATCTTCTCACACGCGAAGCAGTGAAGGTTCAGTGAGAGCAGGTCATCCATGTTTCCTGCGGAAAACTTATTTATTTGGCAAGGATCGCAATGGAAAGGACCTCTGGATCAGGAGGCAATGAAGATCACAAAGAAGTCTCGCTGGAGAATACCAATGAGAGCATTTCTGACATATTTTCATCTTAACATTCTTCCGATGGCCCTCCCTTTCTAATCTGCTACCATTTTTCAAAAGAAAACATCCATGTTGCCGCATCCTGACTCGAAGGGATGAGCCGCGTACATAGGGAATGGCTGCATATCCCTGGGGTTAAATCCCAAAAGGACATGCAAAGCCTTATCTTTTCAATATAAATATCAACTCAAAATCTAGAGAACGATATTCTTGCAACAACAATATTTCTAGCATAATAGATTTAATATAATTGTTTACACTAGGAGTGACAATTTATGATCCGATCTGCCAATCTGACCAACGAACAACCTATTTTAAGCAGGGACATAAACCGGTCAATCCGTTTAGGTCTGTTTATTAAATGGGTTGGGTTCGGATTTAGACTTTTGACCCATCTAACATGTTTAAAATCTGTTTAACATATTTCTGCCCTATTTAACCTGACCGGTTTAACCTATTTAACCTAAGTCGATCATTTTAATCTGTTAAAAATTCACGTAATTTGTATAAGCTGATTAACTTTACTTGACTTGTTTAATAAATAAGTTATGCCGTCTTGTCAGATTACCTATAAACAGGTCGAATTTAGATTTATATTTTTAGCTTGCTTAATAAATAGGCCGGATTTGAATTGACAAATTTTAACCTGACTCATATTCAATCTAACCCATATCCATTCCAAACCATATCTAATCCTATCCGACCCACTTGCCACTCCTAATTCAGATAACCTTATAAAGTAAAAGGAGTATATAAAGGTCAACCAAATCACAATTTTTCGTTCCACTCAGCCGATGATCCTTGCACAATCTACTTCTTGCTATCTAAAAAATATAGAAAAGAAATGCGTGAGCTAAAGCTTAGCAAGTAACCTCTACCTCTAGTTGAATCAAGCATATTATGTATAAAATAATAAATATAAGAGTTTGAATTATAAGTAAAGCATACTGTTAAATACGTGATATAAAATATGTTTATTAAAATAAATTTAAAAATACTTAATGTATCTGATTAAGAAATAAATTTTTCAAATTAATGTAGATAGATCATTCCATCAAAAAAATTGCAGAGAGGCCATCCATTCTCTCCTAGCCTTTACGACTATGGCCATAATTTGCCTATGATAAGTTTTAGAAGAGACTAGATCCTGACTATAACATGCTATCAATCAGCATGTGTCAGTGATCGCCCCATTGGAGGCCTTGAAGAAAACTAGTTTTGAAATCGCATGCAAAACATGCCCACAACAGTATATGCCAGTGATCGCCTATTGGTATAACCCAGAAGAAAACTAGCTCCTAACTACAACATGCTATCAAATAGCATGTGCCAGTAATTGCCCTACTAGAAGTTCAGAAAGAGACTAGCTTTTAAACTCATATGATCATATTAGACTAGAGAGCAAACAACACACAGCACATTTATCGTTGCAACGAAATTCAATTATGCAAAATAAATCATTTCATGCATGATCCAATATGTTAAATTTGTATGCAGAGCATATGCAATATTCAATTTAAATATAAATATATGCATAAATAATACTCATAACTAAACTTTACATCCCTCGATTACTACTCGAATGCAAGTATAGAATTAAGCAATATACAATTATAAATCAGATGATAATAAAAACACTAGAGGTAGAGGTAACTAACCGATCAATTTATGCACACAAAAATCTCTTCAACCAGATTATTCACAATCTTTATACACGATCTATACAGAGCATATTTAATAGTCAGTTTTCTTTAAAAAACATATTAATTCAAAATTTTGGGCAATTCTTAGTCTGTGGGGCCAATCTGGGGCTTCTTGGCCCAGAATCCGTCTAGATTAAAAGTTGTGACTCCAGATCCGTCAATCAAGGGCTAAGACTTGTGTGTACACGGCCCAAGCCCAAGTCTAGCCCTCAGGGGAACCTACAGTCTATTAGCCCATGTAAGGCCGGGACTCAATTGTATTGCGACCGCAGGTAGGTGGGCCCCACCACGGGTTCCAAGGGAAAATAGAAAGGAGTAGGGCTGTTAACGAGCCGAGCTGCTCGGGCTCGGCTCGGTAAAAGCCCGGCTCGGGCTCGGCTCGTTAGTCAAACGAGCCCGAGCCCGAGCCTAATATGAGGCTCGTTTACATCCGAGCTCGAGCCCGAGCTCGAGCCCGAGCAGCTCACGAGCCCAAACGAGCTTGGGCCTTTGGCTATTTGCTGAATGCTGATTGATTGGTCTCCCATGGCCATGGGCCCACCCGGCCAGCCCACTCTCCAGCCGGACCAGCCCCCACCGTCCATCGACCCAGATCGTGATCACCACCACTCATCACTCATCAGCTCATGCATGGCATGCCCTAGTCTCCAGGTCTCCTCGACTCCTCCTGTGACCGTCTCCCTCTCGAGTCTCGGCCGCCTCTCCCAAGTCCCAGCCCTCCCCCGATTTCGGCCTCTCCCTGTCTCCCACTCGACTCCCAGCCCTCCCAGCCCTTCCGGCGACGACCCCCTTAAGGCGACGACCCCCTTCCGGCGACGATCCCCTTCCAGCCCCAGCCCCGCCGCGCTCCGCCTCCCTTCACCCGCACGCCGCGCCGCCGAACCCCTCCGGCCCTCCTTCTCGGCTTCTCCTCCGAACCCCTCCTTCTCGGCTTCTCCTCCGAACCCCTCCGGCCCTCCTTCTCCTCCGAACCCCTCCGGCCCTCCTCCTCCGACAGTTTAGTTCTCCTTCTAATTAATTTCTTATAGTCTGCGGGGCTCCCAAACGGAGATTCGGGCCATATTAATTTCTTAATTGTTATAGCTTCTTCTCACACAGTGATCTTGTCTTGTCAGGCCCCTCCCTGCCTTGCATCGCATGGCCACCTTACGGCGTGATGAGCTGGGTCAGGTTTGTTGCTTTACAGAGATATTTTATGATATATTTATCTGCTGAAACTTGCTAATTATACCGGTGAGATGCAGGAAACCCTTCTCAACCTGCTACTTCGCAATTACCTTCATTATAACTTGTATGACCAGGCCGAGAAACTGAGGTCAAAGGCCCCACGTTTCGAAGCACATTCCAATCAGCAGGCAATACTTTTGCTTGTGACTCCATGAAATTACCTTTAGACTTCATTCTCGTTGTGAAACAAATATATATGCTAACCTTGAGGTTTTTTCTCCTATAGTTCTGCCGCTACCTGTTCTACTTAGGAAAGATCAGGACCATTCAGTTGGAATGTACTGATGCCAAAGAAAGCCTTCTGCAAGCTGCTCGAAAAGCTCCTGCTGGAGCATGGGGTTTTCGAATCCAATGCAACAAGTGGGCTGTGATAGTCCGCTTACTTCTAGGGGAAATCCCTGAGAAAACTGTTTTTATGCAGAAAGGCATGAAGAAGGCTTTGACACCCTATTTTGAGCTTACAAATGTGAGATTGTCATTGTCACTCAAATAGCACAACATTTGTCCTAGTTTATATTATTATTGTTCTAATAATTTAATATTCTGATCTTAGGCTGTGCGAATTGGAGATCTGGAGCTGTTTAGGACCGTCGCAGAGAAGTTTGCTGGCACTTTTTTGAAACTCTTGTGCTTTCAGGAAAGCGTTACCTGTTGCCATAGTGCTTGGAGTTGCAGGGCTAGCTGGCTTGTATTTCTACCTCAACAATGCCTACTAGTGTGAGCAAGGAGCATCATGAGGCTCCTCTTTTCTTCATTCTGAAACTGGTCGAGTCAATATTAGTATTCATAATGTACTGTCATCTGTAACAACAGAATAAGTTAATGTACTTATGTTTCCAATTTCAAGTTGTGAGGTTTCTGTTAAACAAGCAACAAATGCAAATTTCAGTGATCAAGAAGATAAAACCAAGAAATAAAATTCAACTATCATATGATCTGAATGACAAAATATATGCCTGTCAGCTGAGAACTATGAGAGGTTAATGAGTTCATTTGCAAATATTTGCACATCAAATATTCCGAATCAATGCCATTTGAGGCAAGTAAAGCTGTATAATGAACTTGAATGAACTAGAAATGCACATACAATGATCTAATAGTTCTATGCAACTCTTCTCAGGTTCTCAGGATGGAAATCACCTACTTCCCTCAAAAACCTTCTGAAGGTCATTCAATTTTCTGTGACAGATGGTGAATGCCTGTTTCAAGAAAACAAGAAACAGACCACCGAGCTCGTGCCGAGCCCGAGCCCGAGCCCGAGCTCGGGCTCGTTCAGGAGCTCGTAATTGAAACGAGCTTTACGAGCTCGAGCTTTACCAAGCGAGCCCGAGCCCGAGCCCAATACAGAGCTCGTTACCGAGCCCGAGCCCGAGCCCGAGCTACTGTGAAACGAGCCGAGCCGAGCTTTTCCAGGCTCGGGCTCGGCTCGGCTCGTTAACAGCCCTAGAAAGGAGGGGAGAGAGAGAGAGGAGCCCCGGGTTGGCCACCTGCATCACAGCCACCAAGCGTCGAGAGGGAAAAAGAGGTCGAGAAAGGCCTTGGACGGAGGCGGTGTTGGTGAAACAGGGTGGCCTTGTGCCATCCTCCCTAGGGTCGTATAAAGGGAGAAGAAAACCAAGAAAATGAAGAGGAAGAGAAGGAAGTCAATCTTACCGATCAGAAGCTCGGGCTGAGATGGTGGTTGAGAGGAGTGGTGAGCAAAGAGTGATCTCAGTTACTGGGTGAGGAATAAGGAACACTAGGGTGGAACAAGGGAGAGGAGAAGGAGAATAGATGTGGGTCTATCTCATCAAATAGGGGATGAGGGCAGTATCAGGATGGCAGTGATCTCATTGGAAGTTGGTTTAGGAGAAGAGAGTAATCTCCCATGGCAACCACTACTGGTAAAGAATGGTTAGGGAGGCAGTGGCTCCCTAACCATGGCGGGGGTCAGCAAGCACCGCAAAACTCGCCAGGCTCATGATCCCTTGCAGGCACCACCAATAAGATTAGCAGCAGAGCGATTCCGTGGCCTAGAATATGAGCATCCCTGCTTCCAAACGAAACAGAGGATGCTCTGTTCTTTGTTTTTTCGGTGGGATTTTTTCGTTAAAGCCGGCAAACCGTCTGCCGACGTTTCTGCCTGCAACTTTCACCCTCGATAAAACCTGATCTGGTTGGACCGGTTATCAGACGTAGTTGAGAGTGAACCTATTTTTATCCATGTTATTTAAGGCCTGATATTAGAAAAATAGTAGCTGAATCTCAAGGAAAACCACCAGCATTAGGCCCATGAATGCTCCATCTCCTACAATCCCATCCTCAATCCATTAAGATATATAGTATGAGCATATGGAGATCATATGCACAAATCTAGATATACATAGAGAATATTTGGTTTGCGTGTGCCAGGAGAAGGCTCTGTTATTATAAATGCTATCTTATCATGCTTACAAGAAGCTCCATATTATATTCACCTTAGGATCCTCTCCATGATTCTTGGAATCGGGTACCACTTCGCTATCAGGATAAAGGCAAGGCTCTAATTTCTTTAATCCCATTTTCTCGGGAAAGAAGGAAGAGGCTTTTTCATGTGAACTGACAGCTAGCAAATGCCGCGTCGATTCAGAACCAGCCAGTAGTTCACATTTGTCAGGCTAAGTAGATAGAATACTGAACCCGACCAAACCTTGGGCTTGGTTCCTATACGAATGGGCTAGTTAAGAATTAAGGTGCTTGATTATTATAATATGCAATGGCAGGATGATATATGAATTTGGGGTTTAATTTAGGGTGGATTTGGTTCACAATCAAAGTTGGACTTAGTGTCAGAATCCGAATGTATTGGAATGGAAGTCCGAATAGCTATATTTTTCAACACGTTTGGTTCGTGACTGAAATAAAAATTAGAATCTGAATAGAATTTGAATATTAGAGAAGAATCGAGATTGGATTTTGGAGGAATAGGGCAATTTCTAGTCCTCCTATGGAATCATAGATCAATGACCCGTTTTATAGTACACAAGCTTGGAAAAGCAATTGACTGCAATGAGGTGATGTACGTTGACTCCTAATTTGGTTGAAAATGTAAAATTTAATGGCTGAGATGTTGGAGCATGCTAAAGTAAATTGATCCTTAATTTGGTTGACCCATTCATGACCCACCATACAAACAATGTAGCTTTTTTAAGACAACAGATCAATCAATATGAAATGATTGTGTTGGTGATATTTGCTCCGCTAGACTTCTTTGACAAAATGAAAGCTATGGAAACACACTTAGAAAAACCTGTCTATATGTTTTTTTTAATTAAAAAAAAGGAAATACAAAAAAGTAATTTGGGTACCCTGGTTCTTGGGCCCTCATTCCAGTGCATATGCGAGGACTCATCAATTTGGGTAGTGACATATACTAAAGTTATAGATAAAGTTCTACCAAACCATAGGATATTCCTTGCATTTTGAACTTTTTGGTTGGAGAGCCATCATGCAAGCTTGGTACGATCCAAAAATGACGGGAAAAGTAGATCCTTCAAAATCTTGAGCTGGCCAATTCGATGCTACTCCAGCGGACGTTAGATTGCGAGTATTGTTATTATTTGGTTTTCCTAATGCTATATATATTCTAGAATGGCAGAATCTCTAAGGAGGTTAATTGTGTCTAGTTTTCTTCTTGAAAAGTCCGATCAAAGTGCTAATATAAGCTCTTACTGGTTATTTAAATAACTCCTTTTCGGGATTCTCCACATAAACGTACAGAAATTTAACCTTTCATCTACCATAAATCTACGTCTACCTTTCTTTTTTTCCTTTCCCAGAATATGGGCAAGGCCTATCAAAATTTACTGAGACCATGAATTGTGGTGAAGATGGGACTCCAAACCGGTCACTGGTATCAAATCTCCAGCAACTCTACAACCAGTTGGCACCCTAGACACTTCATCTACTTCTGGTTGTTGATTTGGACTTTGGATTCTCTGCAGTATCGCATCAATTTTGCTGAGCGCCTCCAAGTGTTTAACCAATGCCACTTTACATAGCTGATCTGTTTCTTTCAAGCCTTCAGAATTTTGCTTTCATCAAAATAAAGTTTGAAGGATTTTCCATCATCGACGACTTTTTAAGGTGCGCATTAGTATTCCTGATCCTTGTACGTGCTTTATAGATTGTGCTGTATTCAGCTACATATACAGATTGCATATGTTAAAGAATTGAGACATTTTCTGGATGAGCAAGCAAATTATATATTTTTTACTTAGTCTACTGGGACAGGGTGTGTACTTACTATTTCAGAATCTTGTTATTTAAGGTAGCTCTCCCATGTTTAAATCTGGTATTCCTCTAAGGAGCTGGTTCTCAGTTCACTATTCTCTGAAACTAAAAGATTTTAGTAGAAATATCATGTCAATATCATATAAACATTTTAATTCTATATGCATTGCACCATATCTCATAATCTGCAGAAGCCATTTAATTATAATTATACATAGAATAGTCTTCCTTCATTGAAGAGCTTCAGCAGCCCATAACAAAATGCTAAAGGAAAGGATCTAACGGTCAAAGCTTGCGCCCGAAGTTCGTCTATAATTACTCTTGCTCGCTCCCTTCAGAGCAACTCTTGATGGCTTGCAGCACTGCTTGTTTCACCACTTGCGCATCCAGATTTTCAGTTTGATTCTGCAAATTATAAAAAAGAAAAGAAAAAAAAAACATAGTGATTAATTACAATTAAGGAATTTAGTGAGAATAATAGCATGGGAGCCACCTTATCGGAATTCGCAAGGTTAGGGACCTCTTCCCTAGTTCATGGGCTGTGGAGAGGGGTCACAAGAGGTCAGACCTGAGTCTAGTTGGTCAAAACCAACAATATTCAGTACATACTGTTTCCTATTTATTGATATCTCTGTAATGCTCTGGTGTAGGCCCAGTGTACGTTTTGTTTCTCTTAGATAACATGTACACTATGATTCATTCACATGCCATACATGTCTGGGTTTCATGAATGTCGGTGTTCAAGTGCATGTGATGTGCATGCCCTCTGTAACACCTGCAACTCTAAAAAAAACTTGCATGTAGCTTGCTTGAGCTGAGAAAATATCATTCTGTGCGCATGGAGGCATGTCATGCATGCTGTTGTGAAATGTATCTGACTATATGTTCACCCAAGCAAGAAAAAAATACAAGGACTCGAGGTGGAGGACGACGAAGAGGAAAACCAAAAAAATTATGCTTGGATTTGGGAATACAAACTTGCATGAATTAATAATAATGAGTGACATATAATACATATAACTGTAGTCTATATGTTTGAATGGTGATGAAGATGTTTAAGGCGACATAAGCTTTATGAAGGTTATATTAAGGATCCAGAAGGACTTGTTGCTCGGGACATGGCTCTTAATTAATAATAAAGAATCAAAGGCACTTTCATAAAGCTACACTCAAATAATTGGAATTCCATTAATTACAAGATTAGCAGAAATGTTCAAATAACATGTACAAAATATTTTATTAAGAAAAGAATCATGTATGAACTATATACCAACATGTGTGCATGTATTGAAATACATACATACTTCAGCTGATGCGCACATATTTATTTTCTGTACCCTCGTAATTCAAAACGATTATTACTAGGAAAAGCCACTCTCGTGTCATGTAGCTAGTTTACTTGTATACTGTGCTGAAAAGCTGTATTCCAATGGAATTATGAGTGTCATGCTTTCTCATCTCACCTCTCCACCTACTGCCTCTAGACAGAAGGTGTCAGTGCAAGAAGCCCTAGCTTCCAGCACACTGAGACCCAACTCCTCAAAGGCCTCCAGAATAGAGACAAGCAATCCTGGGCATCTCTTCTCTGAGAACACATTGATGAGGAAACCCCTTTTTAGGGTTTCAACTGTGACCTGTCAAAATATGTATGTGAGAAGCCACATCATAGTTTCAGGTACTCCATGAGGAGCTAGCTTTAGAACAAATGAAATGATAAAAATAACATTCAGACTTACCATAGGCATAGGGTCTTCTTCAACAACATTCTGTGCACATGCAATCTCCTGATTCAATCTTTCGACTTTCTGCTTCAGCTCCTCGATGTATTTTGATGCATCTATGATGATGGATGTTTTATTTAGCTGCCAAAAAGAAAAGCCAAAACTAAATCATTCTCTGCCCTTCAGGTAAAGGCTGTGGGTTCTACTAATAGTTTCTAATACTGTTACAAGGGAAAGTAGCATACGGTACCTTTCTTTGAGAAAGAAGTTACATATGGTACTTTAAAAGAACTAGATGAAAAGGGTTTCTTTTCCCTTTAACATTTAGGTGAAGCAAGATGATTGTACACAAGTACATAATATGAAGATATCATTGCGGGTTGGAATGCTTGTTAAAAACGTTGCTGACTAGGACAAGCGTGTCTTCCGAATTTTAGGTTAAGATTGCGGCGATATTCTTCTACCTTAAAGTCTGCTGCTCGGCTACATATCATCGACACTTTTGGGCTTCGCATGAGCTTCGAAATGGAGCCACTAACCATCATATAGAGTGAGGAAAGGATTTGGCATGAACCGGAATGGCATAAAGGAAGCAGTGATAGAGAATACAAATTAGTATATATTAACTTGGTGAGTGAAACTTTCATGCGAAATTATATGGATGGATGATTGGATGTATAGAGATATCGGGTGATGAAAATATAAATATAGGAGAAACATGTAACGAGATCATGTTTCAAGATAGGTATATATTTGCAAAAGAGTGATGGTATAGATGGCAAGCCAACAGTTTCAAGGACGAGATGCTAAAACAAATGCAAACCCGAGAAAGAAAACTTTGGAAAATTTTACAAGTTTTTTTTTTCTAAATAAACATAAACAAATTTCAGAACACACACATAACTTCGGTTAACCAATAGGATGAAAGGAGAATGAGCACACAGCAATGGAAGTTAAGGAGCTTTAGGAATTTAAGCAAATTACTGCATGAGAGTTCGTAATCGAGCGAAGGAGTTGCAGCTTGTCATGCAGAGAAGCTCTCTTGTGCTCCCTAGAGACCATGGCTCTCTCTCTCTCTCCCTCTCCCTCTCTCTTTCTCTTTCTCTCTCTTTCTGAAGCTCTCCGGGGGCTGGGGGGCTGCTTAAAGAGAGGAAGGAACCCTCAAGTCTATATGATCTCCTGATTGTCACCGACATGAGCTGCCTCAGTTTCCTCAAATAAATAACAGATTACAAGTGCCAATGAATTACCCAAAATAACCTTCAGCTTTCCAAGAAAAAATGCTCATGGCAACAGCCCATACTCCTTACCTTTCCAATTGGAAAACTATATTAGGTGACCTATTCTTTGGTTAATTTGCGATTGGGTGTTGCTGTTCCATCATGTCTTAAAACTGCTAACCATCACAAAGTTTAATTAATTCCACTTTTTTAAGAAAGAAAACAACATATATATGTTCTGTTCTAGTTGGCATCAACAGACAGATCAATAAAGTGGTCTAATAGATATAAATCATGATCACGATCATCTTAAATTCTGTTGTCTAATTAATTATGTTATTTTTTTTAGTTGATGATCTACATTTTTCTTCCCTTCCCCCTCCCACCCACATCACTTTGAGCAACATAGGATTTGCAACAACTTGATACTAGAGTCCAAAAGCATAAGCCAGCCCGTCCATTTTTCAATGCCCCAAGACATTCTCTTGCTCGGCAAAACAACAAGAGGAGCATGAAAAAGAAAGCCACCTTGCACGGTACCTCCGGTCAAGAAAGCCATTAGTACCTCATTTGAACGCCGCTGGCCACCACTTGGATTGCACCCCCAAGCAAACAATCTCCCTCCAAGGGTCCACAACACCACCCAATTGACACCACTTTACTGATCCCTCGCATATAAAAACCTCGCCACCTTAATAGGTTAAATACCTACCGCCACTACAAATGCCAAACAGGCAATTATTGCTGCCCTAATAGCATCCCACATCATTAGTTTACCAAAGACTAAACGAGGTTTTTTCGCCAAAAAAACACTAATTATGAGGTTCATGTTATATGAGTGCCAGGGAATCAGAAGGGATATCGGGGGTGGAGGTATTAAACGGGGATAGAGAGAGAGATAGAGAGAATCTGCTCGTGATCGGGGCGCCATCGAAATCAGCGAAGGCGTCGAGGGATGGTTGTTTGCGTGCGGGGGATGTGGCGAAGGCAGGAGGATGTGGGGTTTGGGAGCTTGTTTTTGGGAGTGTTGAGTTGCGAATGCTTCCAAACACCCCTCACGGGGGGATTTCGCCGTCACCTCCTTGTCCAAATCCTTTCCATTCCTCCTCAATCCGCACGTGCCTGTCATTCCCACCACCACCACCACCACCCCCATCGGTTTCCACTCTGAGAAACGTGGATGAGGAGGAGAAACGGGGTGACGAGAAATCATGCACCCTGGTGAAATTGGAAGCAATATTTTAATGAACGCCACAAAGATTTCGCAAGGAACAATGTCATCACCTGCTATTCTTTTTACATACTTGTTTATATGGGCTAACATGACATTGATGTGATCAAGCAGTTCGCATAAGAGAAAATGACTTCAATGATCGACAGCCATCTTGAGATTCATGCCTCACGTGCCTTGCACATGCCAATGGGCTCCATATGCCATGTACAAATGCCAAGGTGATCTGTAGATTGGCATCATGACCTAAATTGTATGAATGTTGCAAGTAGTTTTCTAAGAAAAAAACCTAATGCATTAAGGTGCAAATAGTAGACGAATACTATTACTCTTAAAAGAATTTACACAGCACCTATAATAGTGCACTTCTATAATAAGGTTCGCTAGCTATATTTAAGTTTTGGCATGACGGAAGAAGAACGCAAAGTTAACCATCAAAATTTTTAGTGAATCTATAATACTGAAGTGCATTAATCATAGGGATATTTGTTTACTTAGGTTTACCATGTCCACTTTTATGGGGCTAGTGGAGGTAAACAATCAAGCTATATTATAGTAGGCTATTTGGCTGCTTCTGCGAAAAGACTACGGGTAGGAAGAGCAGGTCTCCTCGTTAATCCTACTGGAAATAAATCGTCAAAGACACGAGAATGTCTTGGAAAAACTGATCAGAGGGCCACCCGGGATGCTATTTAAGGTGCTTTTTAAGAACATCAATTCACAGAAGTACCTAGTGGATTGGTGTCCTCCCAACATCCAGTCAAGATTGTGAATAGTTGTTTGCTTTGATCCTTATCGGAGTGCCTTCACAGTCTTCTATTAATAATTATTAATAGAGACATCTTGTCAGCCAAGAGATCATCAAAAACTTGCCTGCCATTAGTAAATAAATCATCACTAAATCCGAACAAGTGCTCCATGATAATACTTCACAAAAGTCATGTCACACAATTCTCGATCTCATGTCCATGGCAGTGTATGTGAAAAAATTGTTCCCTTATTTTTGGATTCAATATAAATTTCGCTTTCATTCTAAGTAGTACCGTATAAATATCATTCTTCCAAAGCATCGATTTTTTTTTTTTTTTTTTGCCTCCTTTTCCGACTTAATTTTTAAACAATAAAAGAACTGAAACTCATATGATGACTCGAGTTAAAGCATTAATTTACAACTCAGCGTTCACATTCAACCATTAAATCCACTTGGATCATGACCAGTAACATCATTACGTTGGATGGTTAAATATATATATCTGAAAAATACGAATCGGAGTTACACCCTGTAGGCTGTAGCCCTCTTCTCCAAACAAATTAAAAAGAGAACAAATTCTAGCAGCTCATTTTAACTAAAACATTAATTAAATAACTCGGTCCCTACTTCATTTTTTCCTTCTCCTTGGGTTGGATTTTCCAATTAACAAGTGCGCCATCACAAGCATGGATTGCCACAAAAAAACCATTAGCATCCACAAAAGAGAAAAAAGAAATCTACCAGTCTTTCTTGATCTTAAATCCTTTCCTTTTATCAGGTCAATCATATGCTTTCGATTGTCCTCAGTTGAGCTCAGGTATTGCAGGGCTCCCATGCAGTCCCATGCAGAAGCTGGCCACCCCTATTTCTCCTTTCAGTTTAGAAATAAATAATCAATAAAAATGATTTTTTTTTAATCAGTAGCCAAAAATGATATCCACAGGGGCATATCAGTGGGGCCCGCCGGAGGTACGTGAACCGCAAGCTAGCACGACCTCATTGGACGCTAGAACGTAGCTCTTGTCTTAACGGTCACAAGATCGGAATAAGGGCTCTGCAAAGGCTCTCGTGACCTCTTGGAGGCGCCCTTCTATTTACTGACGGCTCGTGAGCGTGCTGCATTCCTTCTCGAAATGGGTTTGTGGCTGGGCGCTGGGTTGAGCTTTTTCTGCGTCCGCGTCTATCCAAATCCCACGCTTCCCCCTCATGACTCCTCCATCGTCCGCATGCCACATGGACAAAACACGTACCAACCCAATCACATGTGTGCACCTCTCTCTCTCTCTCTCTCTCTCTCTCTCTCTCTCTCTCTCTTTCTCTCTCTCTCTCCCTCCTTCAGCCCTAATCATCACAACCCAACAATCTCGCCATGCACGCAGCCCTGCCCTGGCGTTGTCTCTAGCCCTTGCCATGCTGTGCTGGCCTGCACTTCAAAGCCCCCCATGGCTTTCCTTTCATGAAGATGGGAAGCCTCAAATTTCTCCTGGATGTCATTTGTGTCTGATCTACAATTTGGGCTTCCAAGTTGAATATTTTGGGAAACAATTAAGTGCCACAGCTTCACAGCAGAGCAGTCGATCATTCTTAATTGTTAGAACTGCTCGAAAAATTCTCGAGCTGCATTGTAAAATGAGAAGAGAGGGTGATTTCATACTTAATTGGATGATATATAGCTTCTAGATGCGTGTCAAAGTGAAAATGGCATGGTATAATATTTAGGTGAAGCTGAGGAGGAGAACATATTAAGATGCAGCTAGCAAAGTGGTTGCAGCAGTGTTCTAAATGGAGAAGAGTCCAAATTCAAACTAGTGAAAAGTGTTTCTCGAGTCTTTGACCTAGTCAAATCATATATTTATTTCTCGTTGATATTCTTAAAGAAATTAGAAAAAATAAATAAATAAAGCATGGTACCTTTTCTGATAAAAATTTAAGTGCAATTATTGAATATGGAGCTTTGGCGTCCAAATAGGTATCGCTGGTTCCACTTGGATGCTTCCTAACCATTTCCATTAGGATCTCCATAAATGATGGAAACTGAAAATAAATTTAGGACAGCAAATACTCCGAGCTGCTCATGAGCAGCTCAACATCAACCTGATTCAGACGCGACTCGGTCAAAAAGTGAACAAAGCTCGAACCAAATTTGAAAGCTCAGCTTGTTTACATGAACGCCTCATCCTTTCACATACATTGGAAAAGTTGGTCTCGGAGCTTAGGCAAATCAAGCTTAAATAGATCTTTTTGAGCTTGGCTTGAGTTCGAGCTGCCAAGTTCGAACAACTTGTTTATTTTTTGAGCCGAGCCTAATCAGCTTGCTCCTTAATTGGCTTGGCTTAGCTTGTTAATTTGCATCGTTATATGAAACTAGCAATATAACAAACTATATCAAAATTTTTTCTTGATATTTAATTTGTTTGTGACAGTTTGGCCTTGAACCATGAGACTTGACTAAAGAAATTACTAAATGCCGTATATCCTTTTAGCATTGGTGGAGACCTTGGGCTTGTCAGAATGATAGCATCATTTTATGCTCTGTCATAGATTAGTGTGAGATATTGTGGATTACAATTTTATTGTCACATTGCTATATGTGTACTTTCATATTAGTTTCACATTTAGTTAAATTTTGTTTCTTTAAATGGCAATTTGCACTCCATCACAAGCATCTCATATTTAGTTCCCAAAAGAGACAATAAGTGGATAGGGCAAAAGATGCCTCACGTGGTGAACATATCAGCATTATCACATCTACCAAAACTTGGCACTATATGTCTGACCAAATCCCCGCTCTTTTCTCTTGTGAATGGATGGATTCAGCTGTATGAGGAGCCATGCTTCGAAATATTGCATATATGCCTCAACCCCATCAGACATAACTACAGTCAGTCAAGTGCTACCTGTGTACTCCAATTGGTCGATCGAGGCAGTAAAAAGATGAACAGTATATATAACTTAGTCTGGGCCAAGCAAAAGGTAAACATTAATCTTTCTATAGAAGATGGTTAAAAAAAAAAAAAAAAACTTCTCCGGAAGAAGAAACAAAACAAAAGAAACCACATGAATAAATTTGAAAAATTACAATTCCCTAGTTTCATCATGTTGGAAATTGTGATTCAAACAAAAGCTTTGCATTATGGCTCTCTATCACCATACGTAGTTGTCCTAGCTCTAGTTCAGTGGTTTGCTCATTCGACTTGAAAGGTGTGATGGGCAATCAGTTAAAGGTTTTAAAGAATCTTAGACAATAATTTCAAGCATTTAGTCGCACTGTTTTAGCTCAAACATATTCACTAAATTGAAGCCTCTAGTTGTTGATGATGCCAGGAGTTTATGGTATCAGATAATGCATCCTATCACCCCTCTCTCTCTCTCTCTCTCTTTCTGCGTGTGTGTGTGTGTAAGCATGTAAGCATGTAATTAGGGAGGAGTGGGTCAATGAGCAAGGTTATTAGTCGCTAGGAAATGGGAGTCTAAGAAGATTCGTAGCCTGATTTGACTGTCACCTTCACATGTGTGGAAATGAATGATGGGAGTATATAATTGGGAAATAAACGTGTGTAGGAAAACACCTGTGGAATACTGGCATCACAGATAGCATCATCATCAACATATAGACCCTTCTTGCGGCAGCAGCATTCCCCACAGCCCCTATAAAATCGGAAAAATAGTATCCTACCCTTCTCCCAACCATCAGCATGAGAGGAATGCCGGAATGCGCTGCTGCTGAGTTGTACAAGTTCTGTCCTTCCTCTATTTATCTTTTTCCCCTCATATAATGGAGAAAGAAAGGAAAGACAAGAGCTGTGATAGCGCCACCGCCATGCTTAATTGCCAGGCCATGCCCAGTTTGGCTGCACATAGTACTTGACAACCTCCCGTGACTCCTCCCTGTTCATAACTGTTCTTTTGTAGGATGGCACAAATAACTCCCCATACCCATGTAAAAAACTGTAACCTTTGACTTGTCTTTGGGCAAATAGATCATTACAAATTTTTACCTCGACTTCTTCATCCTCTGATATGCTCTTTTCTTTGGAAAATTAGGATTTATCTTTTCTTATACCATTTAATACAAAAATAATATTATCTGGTATTTATATCTATATATAACCAAAACTATAGTGAGTTTTATTTTGTGAAACTCTTCGGAATCTTCATCGTCAGAAGGATAAGGTAGATCGAATAAGAAATTAAATATATAAAATTTTAATGCTTTTAAACAAAACAAAATTTTGGTAGGACTGATTTTGGGGACACTTAAGATACTATTTATTTACTTACAAGGGATGAATCTCTGATAGGTGTACATAGATTCTAAATTAACTTTAGAAACATCCTCATGACTCTTTGTGTACTCTATTCGGAACACTTAAATAACTTTTCACTGCTTCAACTTATTTGTCTCTTTGTTTATTCAATAGCATTTGCAATATCTAGTTAATTGCATAACACCTTCATGGCAAAACAAAAATTACATGTTACTACAATATTTTCAACATCCATAACTCTTCCATTTTACAATGTTATATATGTCTATTAGCCTCTTAAAAAAAAGAAAAGCAAAATGCATATGCCATGCATGTGAAGGAAGAAAACGCTCAGAAAGAAGAGAGGGATACACAATTACGAGACTATTGGTTTGGACTTTGAATGGATTTTGAAGTAGCGGTGCCCCACGCTTTGAGTTACCTTCTTTTATCTGACTTAACTGGCTATTCCCATGCCCGACATGGGTGAGTTGCCATTGTACAAAAAAAAAAAAAGAATTTTGACGTAGAGAAGATTTCCTTGGACTTATGGAATCCTATTTTTCAAATTTATGTTTCTGTATTCAAATTTAGTAATTTTCTCTTTCTCCTATTGCCTTGATGATATTGAAAAATAACTCCTTTAACTCAACTTTTATCATCAGAGTACGTAACAAAAAGTTGCATCTTGTATAATTGTAAATGCGTCTGTCAAATTACATGAACAAGGGAAAAGGATGTTCAATTGACTGAGGGTTCAAAGCCATCCATGCATGCCTCTCAAATGCATCATGGCAGGCATGCCATGAGAATGATCACATGATTAACACCTAAAGGGTTCTACACTTCTACTAGTATTAACCATCGTTGTTATTCGTGCTAACATTAGGCCCTAGGCACAAAATTTCAGAGGCTACATGTGGCAGCTAATGAAACAGGTACAAAAATCCAAACAATTCACTTCCTCGTGGCAGTAATTTCTATGTAGCCTGAGTACTCAATTGGGGTTGATGGCTTCAAGCTGGGAAAAGTCACATTCAGTGAATCCCACTTTTCCAATATATAGTACACATGCACAGGGAATATAAGGCCAAACCTCATTAAGATTACCCAAGTGGTCAGTTTGTTCTCATCAACATTTGGCATTTATCCAGAATGTGCTAACGCTATCTTCTGTACATAGCAATAAAAAAAATAAAATAAAAATTGCAATGGAGTGGGATTAGTTCGGTGCTAAAACTTTTCTATTATACACACAAAAATGACAAATGAAAAGGCAAACAATCCTGATAGAATTTATAACATTGCAAGATCTTGTTAGTTAGAATGTCAATTAGTAAAGAATTGTTTGAAGATAACATCCTTGGTTATTAAACCTGATGTACGTGCATTATTGATACATTACCAAACAACTTAAACTTTCCAGTCAACTAATTAATTAGTTAACATGGTATTCGAGTGATAATTGTTAACTCAATTGGTTACAAAAACTCCACGTATTGCCCCAAAAAAAAAATTATATTAGTACGGATAAGGTCATTAAAGATCATGAGTCTAAATACCGATCTCCATGCCAGTTATTTATTTAATTTATCCAGCCGAATCATTCTCCAGTGAGTTAAATTTTCTGAACCAATGCCTAGCTTCTTCTTTTTTTTTTTTTTCCTTGAAGAATTCCAAATTATATTATTATCCACCGGTGTAATTTCTCTATCGCCGATGCCTTGTGTCGCTTTCTGTGGTCGTGCAGTAAACTAGTCAATGCAAGGGAGGGCACTCGGCCTCAAGAGGCAGGCCCCACCATGCATGCAGGCCAATCGCATGCATGGAACAAAGGAGGCCACACATTGGACGGGCATGGATAAACTGCACCCGTTATGGAC
This sequence comes from Phoenix dactylifera, assembly GCF_009389715.1. Taxonomy (NCBI): domain Eukaryota; kingdom Viridiplantae; phylum Streptophyta; class Magnoliopsida; order Arecales; family Arecaceae; genus Phoenix; species Phoenix dactylifera. Next base: position 4,603,552 of record NC_052394.1, on the reverse strand, counting down.
TACCCTCTAGGATTCTCGTGATATACTACCAAAGGTCACATGAGCTGGGGGCTTTCAAGGGTACATTCACATGCAACCATGACAGCAGAAACAAAACTAATTAAAGTATAAAGTGGAGGATAAGCTGCCAATGTTGTACGTAGGCAAGGGATGGGATGGAAAAATATCTGCTGGGGGGTAAAATATGTAAATAAAGGATGAAGGTGAAAAGGTGAGCACCAAAGACAAGAAGCTTGGTTGGGTACAAGCATACATGACCGCATGGAAGTACTACATGTTTTGGCTCTAGTGCAAGAACGGGACAGTGCAACAAAACAAACAATAGTAAATAATGTTACGCTTGCACCAGATGGAGATAATGGATTTTATGCCCGCCACGAGGCCACGCTTTCCGCTTGAATGGGTATGGTTTCAACTTTCAAGGAGCCGCTCTCATGAACGCTGTGGAACCATAATCCATTAAACCTACTGTTGTTTCCTTTTCGAGGAGTCACCCTCATGAACGCTGTGTGGAACTATAAACTTACTATTATTTGTCTCCTGATTCTTCCGTCGAAGGAGAGTAAGATCAAATGGCGTGCAAGTAAGTGCATGTCTGCCTTTCTTCGCCCACATCGTACATCCGTTGAGTTTAATCAGTGAGAATCCTCTGTAGCGCATAGAATGCACTATAGAGTGCTGTGTAGCTCTCGGTGACTATTAAATAATGCATGCCGTGTATCATTTGGTATGTACTTATGGATTATTTTATTTGATGGACATCTATCTTCTGACGGTCATAAAGATCTGCACAGCAGTGTGACCTGTGCACCGTAAAAGTCCAAGTTTAATTTGGCCGGAACCATGGAAAGGAAACAGTATGGAGAGGTCTTCAAAAAGTCTCTCACTTATAACTAAGGCCCCCATCTCCTTCAAGTAGGTATAAAAATGGATAATTTTAATAGCACTGCGTTGAAAAAATTTCTGTGTTGGGCCAGAGTGGCTATAACCCTAATGTAAGTTGTTATGAGCAGATTGTCTACCTCACATAATCAGGTCCAAAGTGTCCAGCTCAATGCACCACAGGGTACATCTACCAATATATACGGCGGCCAAAAAATATATGAGCTCGTTTGATTCGCGGAAAAAAAAGGAAGAGTGTGGTCAACGGAAAAGTAATGAAATGCTCTTATTTGGTTGGAGTTTTCAAAGCAGAAGGACGATAAAGTTGCATTCCCATGAAAATATGATTCCCAAGTTTCATGGAAAAGTCTTTCCCATGAGAAACATGGAAAAGTTACTTTCCCATGAGCCGAAAATTACTCTATTTTTATTTTTTTCTAAAAAAACCCTTTAGCAATAAAGAGGCATTGAAGACCTAATTTTTATTAAGGATATAATACGAATTACACATAACGTTTCCAGAAAAATGAATGGTCAACCAAATATAAGCACTCTGGAAATCTGTCACTTTTCCATTGTAAACCAAACATGCCAAAAGTATTTTCCCAATCATCCTCTTTTCAAAAATCTACTTCTCAGAAATCATATTCTTAAGAGAAAAAAGCTTTTCGCGAATCAAACGAGCCCTATAGTTGATTTTGGTGTCCACAAGAAACCAACTTAGGTGAACACCGTGAGACCATGAATCTGATCCAACAGCTCACATGAATTCCATCTTCCTCATCATGCTGTTATGTAGTGCTAGCAAGTTCACAAGAATTTATCAGTTAAACATCGCGACCAGGCTTCTGCGTCATGATGTGATTGACAGGAGAACCTGCAAAGGGAACCGCATCCTACGACTTAAACAAACATTGACCCCTCGCCATATGCTCACAGTTAGCGGGACCAAATATTATCTTCTTCTGCAAGGTCATCAACATGCAGTTTACATCATTTTTTTTTTTTTTGGAGTAAATAGTTTCCATCAAGTTTGGGCTCCATTGTTGATGGTAAAACCAAACACAAATTTGTGGGATTCGAGTCATCAGACAATCTATGGACCTCTCCTCCTTTCCTCGTATATACTACCGAACTCTTCTTACTCGTCCCATTTGATGGTCGTTGGATTAGGCTAGGTCTTAACCTGGACCCCAATTCCGTACTATTCCTTTATGTGGTTCACCAAATAGAAGCTTTCAAGTCCGGTCAAGGCCCAACCACACGAGGGTAACATAGAGATCCCGGCCCACGCCACATCTGAATCTGATCGACCTATTAGAACTACTAAGATTTCATGACATTTGTGCAGAACCACCATGCTACATCCATTCAATAATTTGAACAAAAAAAGCCTGCTTTCTCGAAATCAAGACTCTTTGAAGGCTAGTTACTCCAATATATCATGCAACGATCTCTCGTCACCTTATATAGCTCAAGATAGCTAGCAAGCAAAAGAATCCTTCCAGGCACATTGGCATGCCACAATTTCCTACAGCCCACAATGGAGGAGAAATAATGGAAAACTCATCAAGCTTAAGCTTGGCATGTATCATTTGGCTCCAATCCATCAGGATTACCAATTCGATTTTTTGGCTTATTGCTCCCAACTAAAGAAACATTTTGAAGGGGCAAACCAAGCTACCGATTGAATCGTCTCATTCGCTACCCGTCATTTGGGAAGATTTTTTTTTGGACTGCCTAGCCATGAATGTCAATGGGATACAAGCAGAGGCACGACATGAGCTTTAAAATTGCATCCAGCCAACGGCATCCAATGTATATGCGCTTGAGCCCGAACCGATGCCAAATCTTGAGGCGGACCTTTTTGACTCGTGCGAGCCACGGGAACCGGCGCGAGAGGACGGCGAGAGGTACAAAGAAGGAAGGGCTCGCGGTGGCCGGTTTGAATGGCCGACCGGGAACCGGCCGTCTCGTCTCCTCCCGGAGAAGCCAAACTGCTCCACTTCTTTCCCTGTCGAAACCTCTTCAGAAACTCCTCTCTCATATGCTTCCACTCCTCCGCGCCTCTCCCTTTCCCAAACTCCTCCTCCGCCCCCCAAATTGTCGTACCTTCTCCTACCATCCTTCCTCTTCTAAGAAGAAAACGATGGGTGGTATCACAACCCCAGAGAGGAATTTGAGAAGCCGACGCTCTCCTCTCAGCGGCGGACCGGTGAGCCGTTTCCCTTTTATGTTTCATTTTCATGTTTATATATGTGTATATATTTGTTATGGAGGCATACGCGTGCGCCTTTTTTAAATAAATAAATAAATAAAAGAATTGGTTGTCGGATTCTGGAATTAGGATCTTCAATTTATAAACAATGATGTTTCTAGATTTCTTTGCGAGTTTTGAACTTCAAATTGGAAGCATTCATGCTTTATTATTTGGTTGACAGTCGAGGAATCTAGGGTTTAGAGTCAAAATTTGAGCTGTTGAGCAATATTCTATTTATCCCTCTGTTGTAGGCATGTGTACTTGCCAAACTGTCTATATTAAGAGTTGCTTAGAATGTCATTGTTTTGAGGAATACACCTTGGCAACGAATTCGAACGCCAGATCAACACCTCTTTTTCTTTCCATTGAAACAGAATTATATAAATGCAACATTGTTTTGATGTTTCCCCTGGTCTCTGTGCTATAGATAAAGATAAAAAGTTGGGAAAATTAATCACCAAGAGGAGCTTGAACTGATAAGAACGTACTATATATTACCCACTATTGTTTATGCTACTCTGATGCTTGAAATTTTGTCTACTTTCTGTTTGAGTTCATTTATTTCGTATGCGTAGACGCAACTGCCTATGCCAGGTAGTTTTTCCCCTTTGAAAATGAACATTTTTCTTGGAATGTATGATTTTTGTGTTTTCAGTGGATCAAATATTTTTCTTTTCTGCAGATGCATGAGTACTAGACTGAACCTAATGGCATAGAATTTTCTTACTGTGGTACTAACAGCGGATGTGGGATTTATGTACTGTCTAAGGATTAGATTTTGCTACTAGCTATCCAAGATTCAAGAGCAGCGCAATGTTATGTCCTGAAACCATGATTTAAATTAGCTAATATTGATGCAGTGCTGGTCTGAAAGTACTCTATCACTTTCTGAAGTTTAATCGAGTTGTTTTATTGTTGGAATTAACTACTCTGGGGAAAGGAGGGGGAGGGGAGGTGTAATCAAGGGCTCAAGCTAAACCCATAAGTCTTTTAGCAATGGTTTTGTTATTAATACTTGCCTCCAAGGAATATAGGGTTCACTTATTGGGGTTTTGTAGAAATTGCAACTGTTTTCTAATTTGATCCTTTTAGTTTAGGTGAGACATAAAGCTTTAGGATTCGTTGTTATGAAAAGTCTGTCTCACATGAAAATTTCATTTTCCAAAAAGCTCTGTTGATTCAATAGTGGATAGACTGTTGGGGAGGCTAGATCTGCCATCATGAATAGGAAGAGCATAATAGATTACGAGGATTTGATGAAGTATATATTTGTTTTGGTATATTAATGTAATAGTTGTGGCTGGAAATAGATTTTGATGGAAAACCACCCACTTTAGAACAAAATTTCTTGCTACTGTTCACTGAACTGCATGATCTTTATTTTATGGAGCTGATACTGTCTTTCTGATTTGAGAATTTTGATCGATCCAAGTTAGGAAACTTCTAACTTTTCTTTATTGATAAAATTATGGTATTCTGGCGTCCTATGAACTCAATCATTCCCAGATTTAAAATCATGAATTTTAAAAGACAGAAGATATGCCTGGCATGAGATATAACAGAAGATATGTCACTGGAATTATTGCCTAGTATTTCTCATTGTCATTCTAACTTATTAATTTTTGTTTCACTTATCATAGCTCAAGTAAGATCTCCTTTGATACCAATTCAGCACTTTGCATATCTTGCAGGAATTGTTATGGTATTTCTTTTCTAACTTCTTTGTACTTTTAACCAGTCATAACTAAAGAAAATTGTATCTTTTTTTATGTTAATTTCATTTCTAGTTGAATTTATAGTTTCTGCTAGCAAATCGTCTAATTATTGGGACAATATGTGATCTTGTCTTCTAATGCCGGTCAGAGGAGCAATAGGGTGACACCTCAACAGCATCGAACTTCTCCAAGCAGGATGATAGGTAGGGTGAGAAATCCTGAAAGTGATCCTGAGGATCATCGTTTTGACATCTGTTGGAGTGAAACAGTAGGGCCTGTAACATTGAAAAATTCTTTACTTGAACTTAATCGAGAAAAAAGAAAGGAAATTGAATGCTCCCAGAATCCTCCGCAGCGTGCATATCTGAGATCTGGGATGATTCTACTGAAGAATTATGTCAGCCACCATGATCAGGTTTGCATTTACTACTGATAAATATCATTATCCTTAAATTGTTTAATCATAGATCTTTCTCTATTTTTCTAGGTTCAATATTTTTGTTCTAAATTTCAATTGATCAATCATCTTGGAGGACAATTAACTAGCTTGTCACGTCAAATGAAGATATTGATTGATTCCTTTCTATCCCCAAATAATTATTTCCTTTTACTCTGTAAGGAGTCATGAAGTCATGCTTTACATGGTGTTGCAAGTACAACTGAAGATGCACATTCCATGTGATGTCTCTTTAATAATCCTACATAAAGTATAAACAGCTACTTCCTGTGTATGTGCCAGATTGTGTTTGTGCTTCAGGTTTTTCTCACATTCTCTTTTTTGCCTGTCAGGTTAAAATTGTCGGAAAATGCCGAGACCTTGGAATTGGTTCCGGAGGATTCTATAGACCAGGCTATAGAGATGGTGCAAAGTTACGTCTGTACATGATGTGCTTGGGCAAGAACTGGGATCTGGACTCAAGATTATATGAAGATAATCGCCCAATAGATGGTGCCAAAGCACCTGAAATTCCAGAATACTTCAGAAAATTAGTTGGTAGAGCAATTCAAGATTCTCATGATTTTTTGAGGCAAAATTATGAAGATGTTAACATTGAAGATGAAGTTCCAAATATGTCACCAGACATCTGCGTTGTCAACTTCTATAACAACGCTGGAAAACTTGGTCTCCATCAGGTATAATCAAACCCCTTATTTTTTTAAAAATGTATGTAAATTTTTCTTGATGATGTTTTGCTTTTCTGTTTTAACATTTTGGAGGACATAAACAGGCATTATGCACCAAAAAAGCTGAGGTAAATTATCATAATAGGTGAAGTTGAGGGGCCATTTGATGTCTTCTGAGTATATGTATGTATGTGTGTGTGTATGCATGTGAGTATGTATGTATGTATGTGTGTATGTATGTATTCAGTTGCCAAATCATTTTCTTTAGTTTATTTTTATGTTTGGGTTTTTCTGGGAAGTATCTTTACAAGTCTGTGCATCACTTCTTCTCAGTCATTATGATTTTAACAAATTCAGTTAAGCACCGCCACAAATTTCATCTCTCTGGACATCCTTTTAGTTTTCCTTTATCATTTGTTTTATCTTTGGCATTTATTGATGAACCCTTTTTTTTAAATATTTATCTAGAGCTTCTATTAGCCTTTTCAAGTTATTGAATGTACTATACTCTTACTGGATCTATTGTATGCAGCTGTTACATTTCTGAAACTTAGTTTTACTTGCTCTATTCTTGCAATTAATTTTATATGACAATTATAATTCTTCTCATATAAAGTATTATTGCACCTGCATGTTACTAGCGTCCGCTAGATTCTTTTTTGTCATTGATGTGAAACCTTCTGTGCATTTGTGGAAATTGGTTTTGCAATTTCATTCATTTGATGCAAATTTTTCTTCTTCCATGCAGGACAGAGATGAGAGTAAAAAGAGTCTTCATAAAGGGTTGCCTGTTGTTTCTTTTTCTTTGGGTGACTCTGCTGAATTCTTATATGGAGTGGAAAGAGATGCAGATAATGCTGAAAAAGTAGTGCTTGAATCTGGTGATGTCTTGATGTTTGGTGGCAATTCCAGGCTTATATATCATGGAGTTTCATGCATTCATCCAAACACGGCACCAAAGAGGCTCATTGAGGAGACAAAACTGCGGCCTGGACGTCTCAATTTGACTTTCAGACAATACTAGCAGATCTAGTTCCTGTTTTCTTTTGGTATTCTCAACATGATTCTTATTCATTAATTTTCTTCTGTTTATATATTGATGTATCTTTTTGTTTTGTCTAACTTTTATCATAATGTCCTACTTTGTGTAGTGTTTAATGCTAGATAATTTAATATTCTGATCTAAAACCCTGTTACCTCATCTTTGGTAAAAAATAGTTACTTCATTATTTTAAGTTTTTAACTTCTGAATGATGATGTCTTGATAGGCATTTGGTGCAACTTTGTCATATATCAGACAAGACTAGACTTTGTCACACCAAAAATCACCCTGTTTAGTGCTAGAGTTGGTATTTAGTCAATCAGTTAATTGTTTCTGTGGATGAGAAAATTTTTAAATGAAACCACTGATGATGCTGTCTATGATGTTTGGAACAGGCAAGTTTATTTATTTGGACTTTCAAAGGTTAATTACTGTCTTGGTGGAACTGAAATTTTACTGATCCCAGACTCTAAAGCTTGTTAGGGATAGCCTGTGTAATCTGGGTCCAGTTTTCTTTACAGTTCACTCTTTTATCACATTGGCTGCATTTCACATTTGCTTGATTTGATTGTACATATGGTTCTGATTATAATATTCTTTACTAATAGGCTTTTTCCACTCTGATACATTGCTTTACTTTTGTAAGGATTGTGTAGAAAAGTATTAATAGTTCTGATTCCTCTACTTAGAGTTTTCATTGAGTTCATTCTTCAGTAGTATTTGTGTGTTGAGTTGACAGGGTGTTGTCACTTGTAATATTATTGTTTCGATGTAACAAGTAACTTATTTGACACTAATTTTGCTGTCCTATTCTAGTTGCAAAAATAATTAGTCAAAAGTCTTTCTGTTCATTGATATGTTGGAGTTTGTGATTAGCTAGGGCATTATTACACATAAAATTTATCTTTGAAGTTGTTTTGGGAAGGTAAATTTCATATCAGAGATGTCTAAAACAGATTGCAAGCTCAAATGGGAAAATGTTAGTCTGTTTGGCTCTAAATCTTATGATACACATTTTCTGGCAGGAGGCTGGAAAAAAGGTACCTGATAACATATATCCGAGCTGTGCTTATTATGTGTTTTTGGCACTATCCACCAGCCACTAATCAGAAAATATCATTATTAAACATTGCTTTTGTTAGAATGTTCGTTACTTGGTGAAATAAAATGATCTGGAAATCTAATTGGAAATGACTACACAAGAGAAGCTTTAAGAGAAACTATGTACCCAAGGGAAATTATGAGGGCAGCATCCATAGCACTGATAATAGCTACCGGATGCAAAGTCAGCTAGGATGTAGCAAATCACAAAAGCCACCAAAACTAGGATGTAGCAAATTAAGAGGAAGTTAATGTAGAATGAGTGTATCATTCTTCATACTTTTCATTTTATAATCATTGACAGAACAAATACTGAGAGTATTTATGAAGCTGACTAATGGTATATATTTGACAAGGCTTAACTAGGGTGGTGGTTTTTTTTTTTTTTTTGTAAATATAAGTTTATTAGTGTGATACCACCAGATTATTTTATGCTCTCTACAATTAGATGCACCATCAATGATGAGTAAGGCATGCAACAGATTAGAATGAGTAGGTTAAGAAGGCATCTGGTGAGTAAGTGTGCATCTGATGTATAGCTGCTCATCTGCGATTTGCTGTTGTGCAGAAATGCATGTTAATCAAAACACAGTAATGCAGCTTATGCGGGTCTGAAGAACAAATAAACCTATGTTAGTCTCACTGTGTGACATGCGATTTTGGTTTTGCCGTTTGGGTCACCATTATGGGGTACTCAGAAGGTGAAAGCAACCAACAGCTGGGAAATTAGGTGCACCTCATTGGGAAATGCCATCAAGCATCAAGAAACAGAAGCCCACTAATTGCAATCATATTGACATAAAGCAGCGATGCTGCTGTCAAGTAGCAGTCTTGTGAGAGATATATGATGGAAACGTTCACCCATATACAATGTTGAATGGTAGAAGCTCCTTGAAAAGAGTGGGGAAGAGGTGGTTAGGTCTCCAATGCCATCATTTTTTCTTAAGCGTGGGGACAAGGAATCCAAGCATCAGCCTTTACCTACATATATTTTATCTTGGCATCATGGCATAACCTAAAACAAGCTTGGTGTCATCACACTCATCAAGATAAGGTGCTTCATTAATTATAGACCAATCACTATCACTTCTTAGAGAAAGCTTTTTGATCTTGTGTGTTGTCATTTTTGTCTTTTCTCTATCATTCTCTCATTGTTTAATTACTGCATTAGAGTTTAAACAGTTGGTGGATTGTGGCATGCATTGCACTTTTTATGTGTCAAGGGTGCAAGCAAATTTATCTTCCACCACTCAGCCATGGCAACACCTGGCAATGGCATGGGTACTCTAGCTTTTTTGTTGGATTAACCAGTTGTGGTAACTTTTGCATTGTGGTTTAGTATTCTAGGGCCTGATTGGTTTCGTTGTTGTTTATGCGTTTTTGTTTCTCCACAAATTAGCAAAATACCATATGGAGATTGATGTGGAAGATAGAACATGCACAAAACTTTTATTGTTCTATTTTCATTATTTTCTAAAGGCAGTAACTCCTTGCTTCCAAGAGTTCTGAAAAATTTTACAAATAATTTGAAAACCAGAAGGGTTTCATCGTAAATGTCATTCAGTCTCCTTCATTTTTCGTCTTGGTTTTTAGCAACAAAAATTGAAAACTAAAGCAATACCTGATGGGCCCTTAATTTGCTGCATTTTGAGTTTCGAGGGTTTAACCCTTTTTGACACAAGCATTTGTCTGATTTCCAATTTTCCAATTTTCGTCTATGTTCAATGAATCTCTCTTCCTCTCTCTTGTTAAACAGGCTATGTTCAATGAATCTCTCTTCCTCTCTCTTGTTGAACAAGGTTGTATTTGGATGTGTCCTATGGATAGCGAGAACCAGAAGGATTGAATATTTGGTTGGTGCATCTGATTTAGCATGACGATAACCTCAAGATGGGTCGCATCTTGTCATCCATTGAAGCTCCTGCATTGCTTTCTTCCTTGGGTCTCCATCAATCTACATGGTGCCACGACAAATGATCGCCTGATCAACTCCGTCATCATTTGTCCATGATGTTATCAGATAAGGTTGTTGACAATTTTGGTGGATAAGGAGAAGCTGGCGATTTTGTATCGTTTTTGTGATCTTGTTGCCGGTTTGACACGAGGCATAACATGTAGCAGATAATTTTTGTGATTTTGTAAGAGGAAGAGAAGGGGATCATGAGGCATAACATATAGCAGTGCAGGTATAGAAAATCTTTCAATTTTCTTTTGGGAAGGCAAGACTCAAGAAGTGATCACTTCTTAAGCTTGAGAACCTACCATGAGCGAACTCTCAGAAAGCAAAAGAGATATATTTAGGTTATCAATATTAGTTTTTGTCGCTTGCTTCATTTGTTAAAGTTCTAAGCTCTGTTAGTTCATGAAGGCTAGCAACATGAAGTATCAAAGTTACACAGGACTTCAGATCGTTTTTACTGTGCCGTCGATAGCTACATTTTGTCTTTCCTAGCCAAAACAAGATCAATTGAGTCATATGATGGGCAATTCCACAAAGAGCAACAACTGGAGCTATGATGTGGATCTCCAAAATTCTTTACAGATCCGAGTGGAGCCTCAGAGAGGGGTGCTTTAATAAATAAATTTCCAAGAAGGAATAGGTCTGAAGACAGGACAAACAGTTGCTAAAACTGCACCAATAAAGATGACTGTGCTCTCCACTCAACTGGAAAAAGGTTTTGGATCCCGGTGGTTGGAGAGGAATGAGTCGGTTCAAAAGCTATACATCCATATTGGAAAGGCGTGGACGGTCTGCCCATCTGTCTCATAAAAGCAAGAGAAATGGATGTCTTTGTACATTGTTTTGATCTCTCCACAAGCTTAGAACTTCTACTGATGGTTGGGCTGTTTCATCCCCGAAATGGCTATGATCTCATATATGCTGTATCGAGATCTGCAAGTTGAATACCTAACCATGTGAATGAAATAAAGCTGTTTGCAATATTGTGAGCTTCTTTTATGGCTTAGAGAAGTAAAAAATTCATCGATTTTTCTTTAAAAATAACAGTTTACATGGTTTATGCTTGTAAATTCTAGGTTCTAAAGTAAACCTTCAGGATATGACTGCCATAAATATGAAACAATGATGTTTGTGTGAATCTAGCGTGCCACATTTTGAACTTCTGTTGGTTGTTTGCTCCTTCACCATGAAATATCTCTTTGCAGTTCTGCACTAGTGTAAGGCAGTATGGGACGCATAAATGATTACGTTTTGATCGGTAGCTGTTACTCCAACTAGTTAGAGGTTTGTTTAACTTGAGCTTGGTTTTCCTAATTTTCTTAATAGTTGCAATTATGCTTTTGAGTGTAAATGTTGCAGGGCGGTAGGTGACAATGGGTGGACCTACCCCAATACCTCACTCTTTCTCCAATCCTAATGAAGATGGGACTTCATTTTAGGTATTTGATAGGACGACCATGATACTTTACTAACAAGTTAGCTGTCACCTTCACCTCAATACTCTTTTGGACTTCTAAATCCAAGCATCATATATTTTAGGGCTCGTTTGGTTCGCGGAAAAAGAAGGGGAAAAAGTGTGGTCAACGAGAAAGTAATGAGATGCCTCTTGTTTGGTTGGAGTTTTCAAAGGAGAGAGGCAGGAAAGTTGTATTTCCATGGGAATATGATTCCCACATTTCATGGAAAAGTTTTTCTCATGAGAAACATGGGAAAGTTACTTTCCCATGAGGCAGGAATCACTCCATTTTTATTTTTTTCCAAAAAGACTTTTCAGCATTAAAAACCTAATTTTTATTAAAGGTATAATAGGAATTATACATAACTTTCTCAGGAAAGTGGAGGGTCAACCAAATATAAGCACTTTAGAAATTTGTCACTTTCCCATGGTCAACCAAACATGCTAAAAGTACTTTTCTAGGCATCCTCTTCCTAGAAATCTGCTTTCCAAGAATTATATTTCCAAGAAAAAAATGCTTCCCGCGAACCAAATGAGTCCTTAGAGTGAAACTATTTTTCTCCTGTATTCATCTACAGTTGTATTCTTTAAGGTTTGCCGAGAACAAACTCAAATTTAAGCGTCACATTAAGACACCTTAGAATCATACTTCAAACGTTTCAGCGGTGCATATCCTTCAACCCAACCATTCCTTCAACAAGCTTGTTTTATGGTTGCTTTTCGATTTCTCTTTCTACTTTTCCCTGGGAAACCCGAACAATCTAATGGGACATCAACTCAAGTTGTGCGACAAGGTGATGAAGCCAAGATGGTTACCCATCAAAACAACTCCTCATCGCTTGCTCGTCCACCGAAACCATCCATTACTTTGTTTTCCTCCCACGCGCGACACTACCGACATTAATTTATTAGAAACGGCTAGTGGTATCTCCTGCATATCTTAAACTAAGAAAAATCGTCTGCGTCAGAACAGGTCAGAATCATTCTGATACATACCAGCCTTGGCCCAATCAGTGTCATCATGTCTATTTCTCAACTAAAATATAAAAAAGATTGGCATTTTCCTCTGGGTTCTTGGGTGCATCCCGTGACCTCTGGATTTCATCTGTGAATGATAAGCTTGCTGGTTTATTCACGATACGTAATTCAAAATCTTGAGATTTTAAAATCACACATTGGAAATTTATTTAAACATAAACTTACTTAAATATAAAATTTTATCTTAGATATCCAAATAACTAGAATTTTGGAATGGATAAATATTCATTTTATCACCAATTGTTTCTCACGGGGTATTTTAAAAAGAGGCATCACAAGGCATCTCGAATGAGGGCTGAAATCGGATTGAATACTAGTATATTTCTATTCATATTTGTTTTACTAACAAATATGGATATGAATATTAGTCGGATGTAAAAATTTGCATTCATATTTATTTTAAACGGGTAGAGATACTAATCGGATACTGAAAGTATGTATATAAATACAAATATAAATCAGATAATTAAATTTTATGGCTATAGAATCTTATATTATTAAGTTGATGATAAATCAAGTTAATAGCATGCTAATATGGTTTATTTTACTTAAAAGTTTATAAAAGCTACATAAAATTAAATAGGATTATAAATAGAATTGGATATTTGGATATGGATCGAGTAATTATCTATTCACATTCATATCTGTTTTTTTTTATGGATATGATACAAAATACGGATATTAGTAGGCATCTCCGATTTTTAACCTTATCCTAATAGATTCGGATAAGAGAGTGACTTGTTCACTGAGTAAGGGAACTCAAGGCACTTATTAAGCATTTGAGAAGAGGATTATATCCACATAAAAGAGGAACAATTTATTTTGCTAATTTTCAATGCACCCAAATTTGGCTAGTTCGTGTTCGATCTTGATTCTTCTTCATTAGAATGCACTTCAAAGAGAATACGAAGCGATTCGTTGTATCTTAGGAGCAGGACACCATCAACTCTTTGCATCTAAGTAGGATGAATTTTACTCTAAAAAAAGCATCCTCAAACCGACCAGGTAAAACATCCAAATTTAATTTATTTATTCAGTATATGCAGAAAACCATTAGTTTAATAATAGAGGCAAAATAATAATATTCTATTAAGAGATTTACAGCACTTATTCAGAAAGATATCCAACAATATTATTGGAAGCATAATCGGGGATGCAGCATGATTACTAATGCAGCATTTGCTTCCAGTGATTGTGATTGCAACGGTGACCGAAACATATCACATGCAATTGAGACCATGAACAACGGTAGGACTTGCTGCAGAAACAGCTAAAAAGACATCCACAGTTGAAGATACCAAGTGCACAGCCTAGGCCATAGTTAGATCTACCATACATACACTATATCCTTATTCCTGCTGTCCAATGTAGACTAAGATGAAGGAATTTTTGTAGTCCACTGAATACAATGAGGGGTTCAACAACAGCAGGAATAATGCGATCGAGCATTCCATTCCACCCAAAACTGATACATCAAGCAACAGTATGTAAAGCTTCATTAGTGGAGCAATCCCTTAATCTTTCTTACATCAAGCAACAATATGTAAAGCTTCAGTAGTTTATAAAACTCTACCAACCTCCTTCTAGCGCCAGCAAAGAAATTTACTGCAAAGCAAATAAAATTTTACTGCTTGCATTTCTTGGCATAGACTCATAAATTTTGATACATGATCCACCCTAAAGTACGCATTTTCCCTTTCGGACAAAAGAAAGGGCGACGCCGTAATAACGACAATTAGTTACCACTCTAAAGTAATCTCCCCTCCTCTCCTGCCCCTATTTATATAAACTCAGTCTCCTCGGCCTTCGTCGTCCGTCCATAGAGAGAGAGAGAGAGAGAGAGAGATTTCGGAAGCCCTTTCCCGGAGAAATCCTCATTCCGAAAAAGGGCTCGTCCTTCCGCCGAGAGAACGATGCAGAGGCTTCTCCTCCGGAGGCTCTCCTCCGTGGCCCATGGGAGGGGCGTCTCCTGGCCGGCCGTCGCCGCGCTTCCCAAAATGCCCCCGTTCGACTACACTCCGCCACCCTACGAAGGCCCCACCGCCGCCGACATCTTAAAGAAACGCGCCGAGTTCCTCAGCCCCTCCATTTTCTACTTCTACCGCAAACCCGTTGGTTCCCCCCCCCCTCTCTCTCTCTCATTAAATTCTCCATTTCTCTCTTTCTGAAAATATGTCGTTAAATTTTAAATCAAGATTTTAGTCTGCATTGGATTCATGCCTCCTTTTTTTTTTAAAAAAAATAAAAGAACAAATTTTTTGTGTTTCCATCTCTATTACCTTTTTTTTTTGCCCTTTTTCGTTTTTTTTATGAATTAATGTTGTTGGCAATAATTAATTTGCTAATTAAAGACTCTGGAGGACTTTCCATCCGTACATTTGTTTCTGGGCTCGAGCATTAGCTTTTGGTTCCGTTTCCAATTTTTTGGGAATCGGCCGTTGGACGGATGTTTCAAGGTTGCAATGTTCCACGAAAACATTCTATTCCAAGCCAGGAGTTACCGCGGTCCCACCTTGGAGAGAACGGATGCTGTTGGGTCTCTCAATCGTGGCCGCCCATGAGTGATGGTACGCTGTCCTAACAATTTAATCGGAGCCGTTCAGAATAGCTTGCTATTGGATTTCCGGGCTATTTTTAAAAAAGATGACGTGGCACTCTAGGATTAGTTGATGTCCACGTCAATCCCACTTGACAGGACGGCAAAATACTGAAGAACCGTGCCACGGTGAATTTAGACGGACGGTGTGGATTAGTTTAGTTATAGAGCGTTAATTGTACGACACAATGGGTTTGTTTTTTTGGAAAAAGAAAGGGGAAAAATATGGCCACCGGAAAAATAATTAGAAGTCTCTTGTTTGGTTGGAATTTTCAAAGAAGAAAAATGAAAAAGTTGTATTTCCATGGGAACATGATTTCCATATTTCATGGAAAAGTATTTTCCATGAGACTTTCCCATAAGACGGAAATCATTACATTTTTATTTTTTTTCAAAAAGTCCCTTCAGCATTAAAGAAGCATTAAAGACTTAATTTTTATTAAGAATATAATAAGAATTATACATAGCTTTTTCTGGAAAGTGGATGATCAACCAAACATAAGCACTTTAGAAATTTGTCACTTTTCCATGGTCAACCAAACATGCCAAAAGTACTTTTCTAGGCGTCCTCTTCTTAGGAATTTACTTCACAGGAATCATATTTTTAGGAGGAAAAATAATTTTTGCGAACCAAAAGGACCCAATAGAATTGGCTGAGCGCTGCTACTTCTGGTTGCAGTGCAACAGAAGAAGAACAGAACCAGTTCTTTTCCCCCTTTTTTTTGGTAAAAAAAAACTCCTTATTTCAATTGGCTGCTTAATTTCTTTTAGTTTATAGCTGTCTGTCAATTGTAGAGCGTATATGAGAGGAAAGGCAATAATAAAGGGACCGGGTTAGGTGTTTTGCACGAAAATCGTTGTGGTTTTTCAGTACATAAGAACTGTCTGATCATGCTTTGAGATGAACAATCACGCCTGATCTTGTGCAATCATGTAGGATCATGCATCTCAAAGCAGCTCGAGGGCGCGATATGGTGTTTTTTTCTGATAAGGAGACGGCATGAATCAGAAATCGGCGACGGTCTCGTGGCCATTAAGTTGGTACCTGAAAGAGATGCAGCTTCCGATTGTGTTTTATTTTACTCAAAAAAGTCCTGTTAGTGCGCGAAAACTAAATGGATATGGGTAGGAATTGATGAAAGAATCAAACGGTCGGTGGTTTTGACGTCCCTTAAATCAAAAAAAGAAAAAAAAAAAATCAAATGGCAATGGTGAACAAATAGGAAAATTTAGAACTGAGAACGTAGACAATGACCAAAATTTGGAGCTAACGTTGTGTTTTTCTTCTTCAACATGGCAATGGTGTTTCTTCTGAAATCATTGACCGACATCGATCGGCAGTGGATAAAACATTGATGTTAATGTACTCTAAGATTCTTATTTTTATCCATGGCAATGCAATTACAATGAAATCCTTATTGCTTAATTACTTGTTCATGGTCTTGTCATGCGGGATGTTCATAGATTGCACTCAATACTATTGATTAGTGTGGCAGTCATGTTTAGTAGGTAACTGATAGTATGCCGGTTTCCTTGTTGCCGCAGTTAAATATTGTTGATGGGAAGATGCAGTACTTGTTCGATGAGCATGGGCGCCGCTATCTTGATGCTTTTGCTGGTATAGCTACTGTATGCTGTGGACATTGCCATCCTGAAGTCATTGAAGCTATCATTGAACAGACAAAATGTCTTCAACATTCTACTGTTGTATATCTAAATCACACTATTGCCGATTTTGCTGAGGCATTAGCTTCCAAGCTACCTGGTGATCTCAAGGTATGGATCATCTTCTCCCATTGCTCTTCTCATAACTTCAGTACCTTCTGCTTAACTCTATTTGGTATTCTTTTGTACTTTATAGGTAGTTTTCTTCACAAATTCTGGTACAGAAGCAAATGAACTTGCCATGATGATTGCCCGGCTCTATACTGGCTGCCATGATATTATATCACTCAGAAATGCATACCACGGGAATGCAGCTGGAACAATGGGTGCAACTGCTCAATTCAACTGGAAATTCAATGTCATACAGGTACATATCTATTTGAAATTTAGATGAAACTTTTCCTGACGCATGCCGGCCCTGAACCTTAGAAGGATGGAACAGAGATGATGCTGAATAAATAATTAGTTGTTAGGATAATGCCGCCATAATTAATTCGGTATGATGCTTTAAGCTGTCTATTTTTTGACTAATCTGCTGCCACCAGAGTGGAGTGCACCATGCACTGAACCCAGACCCATATAGAGGCGTCTTCGGTTCAGATGGAGAAAAATATGCTAGAGATGTCCAAGAAATCATCGACTTCGGAACTTCTGGGCAGGTCGCAGGTTTCATTTCTGAGGCCATACAGGTATTCTGTCCGTAACGTGAAGTTTCTGCATACCATTTTTTTCAGAAAACTTTTATAAGATATCCTCTTGTTTAGTATTATAATACCTATCTGCATGGCATACTTTATGTTCTTTGGGAGTATTGGTAAGTCTTCCGTAGTAAATAGCTTTTCATTTATAATGTAGTTCTTTAGCGCTGCATTTTGAGCTTGTTAATAAGTAGAAAAATGTATTGCTGTTTGACAGGGAGTGGGTGGAATAGTTGAATTAGCACCAGGTTACTTGCCTGCCGTCTATAAAAGCATAAAGAAAGCTGGGGGACTCTTTATAGCTGATGAGGTACAGTCAGGATTTGCTCGCCCCGGAAGCCACTTCTGGGGATTCGAGGCCCATGGTGTTGTGCCTGACATAGTCACTATGGCAAAGGTGAACTCTTTTGGCACCTCCTATTCTTCTATATTTGGCGTTTCAAAGCTTTCTTTTCTTCTGTGTCAGATGATTGTTGCATAGAAAACTTGTATGAGTAGAAATACCATAGAGTTGCCTTGCGTGGGACATCCTCTATAAGTTTACCAGCCACAGAAGTTGCTGCTTCTATGCGTAGGTTGATGTTAAAGTCATATGGTCACCTTTAAAACTGCAAAAGTTGTCAGGTAGCTTGATGAATGTTCATAATAGAAATTTGGATAGCTTTCTTAGAAACTAATTCTGCATTTGATATTCTTGCTGCATGCCTAATCTTTTCTGTTTTATTTAGATAGAGATTGGACTGCCTCAGTTGGAGGGCCTCTTAGAGTTACATGTAGCGAAAGAGGCAGCTATTTATGTATTGGCGATTTTAGTGTCTTCTTTGTCTTTCTTATGGCTGGACATAATCATAGGTGGTTCTGTCTCTTCTGAAAATATGTGGTTGTGTATACATTACTACTTCAGTTCAATGCACTAGCTAGTTCTATGGATTTTCCAAAATATTCATGCTTTCTAAATTGATTCGATTTTATTGATTCATATATCTGAAAATATGTTCCCATAGTCGCCCCTTAATAAATTTTCAATTACAAGGTAAAACTTAATCTATTTTCCTTATAGCAGATTTGTTAGGCTGACTGGTGTATCTTGTGCACATCAGGGTATTGGGAATGGGATCCCTCTTGGTGCAGTTGTTACAACTCCAGAGATTGCCCAAGTCTTGACCCGTAGAAATTATTTCAACACCTTTGGAGGCAATCCTGTCTGCACTGCTGCAGGGCTGGCTGTTCTTAGAGTGCTTGAGAAAGAAAGGCTTCAAGATAATGCATTTGTAGTGGGTTCCTACCTGAAAGATCGCCTGAAAGCCCTTCAGGAAAAGCATGAAAGTAAGCTCTCTCTTATGCTTAATGACCCTCTTTCTGCTTCAACACAGATGGAGCTTGAGCCTAGTAGTTACTTTTCCACTGGCAGGAGGTTCCGCATTTGAAACACGGGAGATGGAATAATTCCTCTAATTCCTATGAAGTGTGTAATGGTGCTTCCATCAGCGATCTTTTCATAAGAAAATCTCCTCATAAGCAATCTTAAAAAAAAATTAGTCAATAAAAAAAAAATTTGAAAAACCTCTTATCATATTTGTAATCATATGCCTTGTATGCTAGAGGTTTATCTGTAGCCTGTAACTGGTAGTCAAGTAATTGTAAGTTGATGCAGTTACTGCTTCGCCGGTCTTTGCAGTCATCGGTGATGTGAGAGGAAGAGGCCTGATGCTTGGAGTTGAACTAGTCGCTGACCGCCAGCTGAAAACTCCAGCCAAAGCCGAGGCCTTGCATGTCATGGACCAGATGAAAGGTTCCCTCATCTCCTACTCTTGAGCTATATAACCGCACTCCAGTCTATCAATGAGACCCTCAATTAGGTTGCATGGTCTAGAATACCTTACAACAGACACTATAAAAGATAATTAAGGGCCCATTTGGTATTGCTTTGTTTTTTCCTCTGTCTTCAAAACCCAAGAAGAAAATAAACCTTTTGTTTTCCAAAATTGTCTCTCATATCTTTTTGGAAGCAGAAATTTGTTGCTTTCACTATAGAGTTAAAGTGAAAGCCGCGAATAGTAGAAGTTTTCTGAAATGCTATTTTCACCATTAATCTCCATGTATTATTTCACTAAGTTGTAGAGAAACAAAAATACAAAAGCAGCAAAGATGCTAAAGAGGTCCTAAATTTTCCTAATACTCTTATCCATTGAGTGATCACTCACAAGATTCATGGTGTCTCAGAAATGGGTGTATTAGTCGGTAAGGGTGGCTTTTATGGGAATGTCTTCAGAATAACACCTCCTCTCTGCTTCACCAAGGAAGATTCTGGTATGTGCTAAATTGGTTTGCTGCATTGTTATTAAGTTTTCTCCTCCCGTACTTCTATATTAAAAAAGATCCTTCAGTAATATATCCGCTGCTTCAACTTCTGTACAATTTGATTTCTTCTTGCAGACTTCTTTGTTGACGTAATGGATATTTCGTTGTCAAAGCTGTGAAGCCCCTGCTCCCATACCAAATAAAACAGATATATTGTATCAGCTGTGTAAGGTGCTGTCTGTTGTAATATAACTTTCTTTACTCTAATTGTTAATGAGGTCTCATATGTTATGAAGTATGAATAATATGAGTTAATATCTCACAAAGAGATGATTAGAAGACACCATCTCACTGGCTTTCTCTCTCTCTCTCTCTCTCTGGGGTTTGGTCCTGTCGTGTGTGAATGTATGGATAGAAATCAAACATTGGTTTGCAATTTCTGATCCTTCGATCATTTGAACCTCCCTTCCCTTCATTAATATGTGAGGTGGGTTTGCTCCAAGGAAAAAAAAAAAGGTTAAGTCTTATATACATTGCTGACTCATTTTCTGTCATCATAAACTTTTGGGATCTGGTGCCAGCTTAGCATGCCATCAGAGCTCGAGTAAGATTAGATAATTTTACCAAGAAAACAGAATAGTTACAGTTGTTGTTGTTGTTTTTTTTTGGTTTAAAGGAAGTGAGGATAAGAGCCATCCAATTTATTAAAGAATAAAGAATATAATACAAACTAAAGTCTTTCAAGGAAGGAGCAGAACCAATGCCTAATAGGTTCCCCACTCTTTTACGGCCCTCCAAGTTCTTTCAGTTATAACATACTCTCCGCTGAATACATGTTCTGTCTAACAAAAACTTTGGGGAATTGCATTTTTTCAGAAAGATACGATTGTTCCTTTCTCGCCAAAATGTCTGACAGCAGGCAATTATAAGTTGATCTTGTAAGGATTCGTATGGGCATATGTTTAGTCTCACATCGGTTATTCACTAGGTAGATCTTGAGTACTTATATAAGATCAAGGAACTCAAATAATACTTTCCGGCTAGCCTTTTTAGGCGAGGTCCTAAGTTGTTCAAATAGTATTAGAGCGAACTTAGCCCATAGCCTATATGGACTAAGCGACACTGCAACACAAGTTTATAGAAGCTGACCATGGGCCGATCATGGTGCTTGTGATTAGATTTGAATGGATTTGAACTCTTAGCTTGATAAGAACGTCAGGGCTTAAACGAGAGAGTATGTGAGGACCCGTGCGGGAGTATATTTAGTCCCATATTAGTTATTCGCCGAAAAGATCTTAAACACTTATACAAGACTAAAAAATCCAAAAAATATCTTTTGGTTAAACTTTTTGGGTGAGGTCCTGGATTGTTACAAATAGTATTAGAGCGAACTCAGCCCATAGCCTATGTGAACTAGAAGACACTGCAGTACGAGTTCATAAAGACTGACCACAAGCCGATCGTAGTGCTTGTGATTAAATTTGAATGAATTTGAATCCTTAGCTTGACGAGGCCGTCAGGGCTTAAACGAAGGAGTATGCGAGGATCCGTGAGGGCATGTGTTTAGTTCCACGTTATTCACTAGGTGAATCTTGGGTACTTATATAGGACCAAGAAACCTAAATAATATCTTCTAGCTTAGCTTTTTTGGATGAGGTCCTAGGTTGTGACAAATGGTATCAGAGCGAACTCGGCTCATAGCCTATGTAGACTAAGGGACACTGCAATACAGATTTATGAAGGCGATTATAGGCCGATCATGGTGCTTGTGATTAGATTTGAATAGATTTAAATTCTTAGTCCGACAAGGACGTCAGGCCTTGAACGGAGAGAGTATGTGAGGATCTATGAGGGCATATGTTTAGTCTCATATCGGTTGTTCACTGAGAAGATCTTGGGTACTTATAAAGGATTAATAAATCCAAAAAAAAACCTTTAGAGTATTCTTTTTGGGTGAGGTTCTGGATTGTACAAATCTTAGCCTGATTTTTTTTTTTTTGGTAAATAACCTGCTTTCGAGTTTGGAGGTACTTTCTTTTTCTTCCATTCTATCCATAAAGAGATGAAAGAGGGAATTCTACATTTCACACCCGTCTTCTTTTTGACCCTCATTCCCAATTCACCTTGCAAAACCGCAGCTCAAGAAGAGATTGCTTATGGATTCTTGTGGTTGGTCAAACTCTAGAAACATTCTACCCCATACACCAAGCTAAGAATGTAAATTCAATCACAAATACCACAATTAGTCTACGGCCAATCCAAACGAGGCCATGCTGCAATGTCTTGTATGTCTCGTTTTTCACATATATTATGGGCCAGATCCACTTTGATATCATTTGTAATGATTCCAGATCTTACTTTAAAAAGCTAGCTAAAAAATATTACTTGAGTTCTTTGATCTTGAAGAAGTATCCAAAATTTATCCAGTATATATCTAATATGGGACTAAACATATGCCTACATAGATTCTCACATAAGGAGCATAACGGAAGATCACTAACCCAAGAATCTTCCCAAAATCTGATTGCTTTTCCATCTTCTAGATTCAATCCCTATAGATACAAAAATGGATTTGGCGATATCTCCATATCCATTAGCTTAGTTGGTCCTGATTCATTTCCTCTAAATTCTTCACTCCTAATCCTCCTTCCTATTTTGATTAAGAGAAACCAGATGCAGCATCGGATCTTTTCAGCACCCACTTAGGAATCTGAAACAAAGATATACAGTAAATGGAGATATTCGAGAGCTTATTCACCAGCGTAACATGACGGGCCATGGAAAGAAATTTAACTTTCCATCTCTCCAACCCTTTCTCAAATTTATCAATGAGTGCTTGCGAATCTTGTTTTCTGATTTTTATAAGACTAGGTGACTGGCCTAAATATTTAATTGGCATTTCTTCCAACCTGCAATCCAAAGCAACAGCAAACAAAGCTTGATTATTTTCCTCGACCCCGAACAAATAATAGAGCCCTTATTATAATTTATCTTCGGATGAGACACTCTTTCAAAGCTATATAGGATTGACTTCAAGGCTTTTAGGTAGTACAAATCACCTTCACAAAACAAGATTGTATCATCTGCTGAATACAAGCAGGAAATTCCTGGATTCTTCCCCATTTTACCAAGTGCTGTTAGAAGACTTCTCGTTGCAAGGTTAATCATGCAACACAAAACGTCTGCAGTAATTGTAAATAAGAATGGAGAGAGGGGGTCTCTTTGATTTACGGCACAGCCACATTTGATCCAATTCATAGGAGTGGCAGTGAACACCTTTAGCAGTCTAGCCTTTTATCTCGGATGAATCATTCCAGGGATTTTCCTTATCAATCAGTGGATATCTTTGACTTGGAAGGCAAAGAAGAAAGATCAAATATATGCGCATGGTCTGTAAATGAGAGCCATCCATGGACAATGCAGTGTACCAGACAAACAGAAATTTTGCAAATTGGACAATAGCCTATTGTTAGAGGAGGTTCTAAGTTCAAATCTTGGAACGTTCTCTAGTTCTCTCTCTCTCTCTCTCTCTCTCGCTCTCTCTCTCTCTCTCTCTCTCTCTCACACACACACACACACACACACACACACACACACACAAAGATGAACTTGAATACTTAAAACATACATGAACTAGCGGTTCACAAAATGATGCTGGCCTGCACCACAAGCCTTGGTATGCCCTGATCATGATTATGAAGATAATGCAAAGATTCGTTAGATAGTTTGCGACCAACCTGAATTACAACATATCTCATCAGTGAAAACGAGCAGCAGGCAGTCGCAAGGATATCCATGATATTAGCTTGTTGACTGTGATAATTGCCTAGACAATTAGAAAGCTTTAGTTTATGCAAAGATGTAGTCCAGAAGTAATGCCTGACAATTATTACGTTCATGTTAATCTCAGGTCCTTTTCTCAAAAAAAAAAAAATGATAGTCCCAAATGTGATATGATATTTTTCACATAAGAACCTTCGGCCAGTATCTTCACATAACTTCTTTTAATTAGAAAAAGAAACCCACTGCAGACAGAAAACACTAGGGATGGCAGAAAAATAAAGCAGCCATGATGGTAATATGAGCAGAATTACTCCAGCAGCAGAAATGATCGACATAAATTTCATTTGCCCAGATAAATAACTTCTCCAAAGAAAATCGATGATTCATCCTATGATCAGCTCGCATTGAAAGGCTCGGATTGGAGCTGCCAATAACCCTACATTTTAAGACAAAATCATGGCAAGATTAAAAGGTAGATGATAGCATAACTGCCTTCAGAATACAGGCATCGAGAAATGCAGAAGTAGAGGTTCATCCTTTGGAAGGTGTTCAGCAAGAATACTTCTGATGGGATCCAGTGCTCTAGTGCTGGTATGATCACACCCGTTTAACAAGAATATTTAATTAATGCATGTAGTTTGCATCAATAATTGGAGCAAGTTCTATGAATTAGGAAAGATCCATGGAGAGCTGATGCTATAAAACTGAAAAGTAGCTTGTACAAAGCTCCCCTCTTTAAAGTACTCATGAATGGCATTGGTTATCTATATCATGCGTGTACACTAACGCTTGTTGTTCCTTCAGAGGGATAATGTATGATTTGGTTTTTCCCTAGGGCTTCATGTGAGAAGTTTCCAAGAGAAAGGTAATTTTTTTAAAAGGACAACAAAAGAAAGGTATTGTGAAAGGAAAAACTTTAAAGAGAAATCTGATGAAGTATCTGAAAAAAAAAAGCATGCTATCACGTGTACTTCAAAATATGAAGAAATATCATCACGAGCAAAACTCTATCAAAAAATTATTGTATATATTACTTGTTTGCTTTTATGATACCATAAGGACTAACCTGTTCTGATCTGCCCAATTCCAAATTTGCTTTATGGTCTCTAGGGCTCTACAAATCTTGCTCAATCAGGTGTTGCTCTTTCCGTCAACAAGAGCTCTCTCAATCCTTTTCTCCTCCAGCTCCTGACTGCATTTTCTTAGTTCCTCCTCTCTTGTCCAAAAAATACAGCCCTTATTATTTTCTGATTCAAATATCGTCAGCACTTCTTTGTTCATCATTACCTAACGAGCTTACCACCTCTCTATCCCTTACATATGCAACTTCTGATCTTCATGCAACAAAATCCTAATTTATTTTCTCGTTGTGTTTCCAAAAATCCATGTCAAACATTTGTATGATCTGCTCATTTCCATGTGCATCTGCTCCAAATAATTAGATTTGAACAAAATTGCAGGTCTCACTAAAATGTGATGTTTTTTCCTTAATAATCATAATCACATGTAACAATGAAAACCCCCAAGAATGAATGCACCTTCCTTATTTCACTTCAGTGGAAAATTTTGTGTTAACAAGATGGAGGCGTTGATGCAAATTTATCTAATTAAAATGCTGTTGAAGGACGATGCAATGCAAGAAATATGATAAGAATAGATAGGACTAATTTCAATTAAAGAACATACCTTATAAACTGCACTGCAAAGCTGTGCAAGGAGTCTTACAAATATAATTTGAACTGGAGATACGTTGGCTATTGAGGTTGCTTTCTTGATCACGTAGCAAACGAGAAATTATGGGGAAAAAAAGAAGAATCCCCACCTTGATATATTGACAGGCAACTAACAGATCGCATGGCAAGATGAATAACTCATAGAAAAAACTATGTTCAAAAGGCCTATCCTTCGATGGAAATAACTAAAACAAGATTGTAGTGTCATTATTTATATACATGAATAATATTGAAGGGCTGATAAATGATATGCTCATATCCCATCATTATGAAAAGCCTAACAATCACTGGTTATAGCCCACATTTTGACAGGCACATGCATCAAAGAAAGGGTAGATATAATTGTAGTTTTTGAATGGTTACTTAACAAATGAAAAGTCATTTACAGTTGCTGACTTTTATTTTTCTTTTTCCTTTTATTCTTGAGACGCAATTAGCTAGCTTTTTCTTCCTCTTCTTGTTTTTTTTTTTTTGGGATAAAGAGAATAGCTTGCTCCTATATATTAGCCTTTGTGTACCAAAAAGAACGGATCAATGAGCAAGATATATAATTAAAATTCACGGTACTTTTGCCAATAAAGTAATTGGTGTGAATCGGTCATGTTTTTTTTTGTTCTTGTACATGAGATTGATTATTCATAGAATTGGAATGTTTTCACGGCTATTTATGCTTTTCATTCTCTTTTTCCTTATCGTAAAATAAAAGAATGGCACAGGATTATATATATAGATTGTACCGATGAAACCTGATGAAACGATCCATGGATCTGGTAGTCTTGTATGAAACCAGCAATATTAATTTATCTGCAGAAAGACATATAAACGTGAAAACTCCCACAGCAAACTAGCGTTTAACTCTTTTTATTTTCTACTTTTGAGAAGCGGTTTTACTCAATAAATTTTGAACAGCAACAGCATTTAATTCATATTGATCACTGTAACTGCTTACAGGCCATTTCATTCCTCAAACTTGGTTACTAAATAAACAAATAACTGAAAAAGATCTCCTTCTTAATGATTAAATCGTAGCAGCAGCTGGCATACTTAAACCTAAATTTATCGACATTTCATAGCTTACAATCCTTTGGTAGAATGACGTACCTAAAAGAACAATATCTGATCTCAAAAACGAAACCAAATTCCACACCATAACCAAATCTTAGCCCGAAAACTCCCTGATCACCAGAACAAGCTCCACCCAGACAACCTAGATCAAAGTCCACCACAAGATCGACTATCCCCACATTTGTCAAACCTGGAAACAAAACCCACCCAAATGCCACAGACACAAAAGAGAATGTTCTCATAATTCAATTTCCAAAAACACTGGATATATGTCACGTCTATACGATCTTTATTGCCTTCAAACAACAGCATGCAAAGAGTTTGTTCAAGAAAAACTAAGCAAATGCATAAAAGAAACACCATCGACCGAGACATACGGTGCTAGTTTCACACAACCGAAAATAAAACAAAATCCATACAGGCGAAGCCTAATTTGAGACACATCTGCTTTCGCCCTCACCTTGTCACACCACTTGATATGTCGTAGACCTGAACACGAGGTGCAACTCAGAGCCAGAGGGGACAAATGAGTTAAGGAGAGATCACAGTTTGGGCTTCAAGATTTTGACTAGATTTTGGCCTACCTGTCATGCCTGGCCACCATGGATGACGAGGGGGAGTACCTGGTCGGAATTGAAACCGGCCGCCGGAAAACCAGGCCGGAAAACCAGACCGCCGTCGAGAGGACCGACATGAACTCCATGGCCACCTTCCCCATCTCCTGGAACCGGCAGATGCTCTTCCTCATGATCACACCCAACACTGCAGAGATTACAGCGTCCCAGCTTCCCATCTCCGGTCCGATCTCTTTGCTCCTTTTCTCAACTCTCTTTTGAGAAAGTTATCAAACTGCGGCCGGAGCTGGATGCTGATGAGACATGGAAAGTTACGGTTAAAATATCAATTAACTAAGCACCTTGTGATACAATCTATTGTTTTAAAATAAAGTTGCGTGTTATTATAAGAAGTTGATGTTACCTCTTGCGTGATATGACCAACATACCCACCATCGGGATAGTTTGCTCTTCGTAGGCCAAAACAACCGTGCAAAGCGGTTCACGTACGTCCAAGTCTCAAACCGTCTAATATAATTTTTTGTTTTGCCTGAAGCTCCGTAGGGTGCAAATGTAATAACTCGGCCCTACTAATTTAGATGTGCAGTGGCTTTAATTCTTCAGCTCGGTGGGGTGCATGCAAATGTAAAACTGGTCCCATATTAATTTAGATCCATAGTGGCTCTACTTCTGCTCCTAAAGTCTTCTGCTCCATCATACCATATGGCAACATGGAATTGATAGGCTGTAATATCAGCTATTTATCTCGACTTGCTATGTGATGTGCTAGTTTGTGAGATAAGACCTTCCAACATCGAAGTTGGAACTAGTAGTATTTTCATATTAGAGCAAGACCAACTAGATATAACTTAGAGATATCATCTAATAATTCTAACATTGAATGAAGCTTGACCATAATGTAGATCTTGCATTACTTAAATCTGTTGAATAAGCGAATCAAATTTGGATTAATATCCTAATCTTTAACCATATTGGATTGGGTGGTGTTCTTTGTAGACCTAAACTTGTTCTTTGTAGGCTGGGCAAATTTTGCGGGGTTCAAATTTCATTTGAAGCTAAACCGGCGGTGAAACCCAGACCAGGACCCGGGCAGGGTATTTTTGGCGTATTGGGAGGGTTATTATTGGTAAATTATGGCGGAAAGTCCAAAGGGTTGAGATGGAGCCGTGCATGAGGACATGATGTCCTCATTTTTTTGGGCGGTGGCGGGAAGTACCAGGCCGCCTCCGCGCGGCGTCGTGAGATTTTGGGAAGAGAAGGGAAGTTCGACGCCTTCCGTGGGCACGAAAATGTCGACATTTTGGGTGGGTATAGTGGGAAGGAAAGGGACAAGTGGCCCTGTTTAAAGTTTTCGGTTTGCATGGGGCCATCGTACGGCCGTGACGTTGGGCCACGTGAACGCCACCAACGGCTGATGCTTACCAGAGCGACTCGGACCGCACTTGGTGAGTTGATGGAAGGCTGAGCCCATTGTTGATGGATAGAGGTGCTAATATGACCGTTGGATCAGGATTCGACCGTGATGATGGCATTCTAATTGCTTGGGGAATGTAGGATCGTACTTTAGATCCTATTGGGTGGCCTAACATACCATCATCCATGCTGGGACGAAACCAGTTTCTCATGTCAGCGGAGCCAACAAATAATTTCTATTTGTGAGGACAGATCATACCGTGGAAAGAATACATACATATAAAAAAAAAAAATCATAACCTGTTCGATCACATTTTTCAAATTTTATAACCCATAACATAATTTAAACTAATTACTATCATAACATTAATATGCATGACCCGTTTAACTAAGTATAAAATAAATATCAAAATTTAATCAACTAATTATTATTTTATCAAAAAATTTGAAAAACACACTTTGAAGCATTAGGTTATTTACCTCTTCTCACTTCAAAAATCTCAATGCAGCCAGACGAGTCTGAGTGCACCTATTTTAATATTATTAAAATATCATTAATTTCATCATTATTTTAAAAGCCAAGTGAAGTAAAAAAATTAAACACCATTGGAAAACGGCCTTATGTCCCCAAATTAGGTCGGTCAGTGATAGTGCCTGATTATCCAGGTCAGTCTGAGTAAGGAGAATTCGACTGATTAGGTGAAGATCAATAGTATCCAAATTTAAAAAGATCTACCTGGGACTGAAGTAATGGGCTAATCTACCGTCCGGTTATTGGGGCGGTTCAAGGCCTCCAAACAGAGGGTAATTTGGATCCAAGTAACAAGAAAAGCAAAGCTTACACTAAGATCCATGAGCCTGTTCAAAGAGAGAAAAAAAGAAAGAGAAGATAGAATCTTAGCTCGAGTTCAGTCAAGGGTTTGGGTTTGGTCCGTCATAGTGGTATAAATCATTACTATATCCAGTCTATGGGCCGGGGAGAGGAATTAGAAATTAGAAAAGAACAATAGAATCTATATATTTATAGGGATTAATAAATAAATAAAGGAAACTAACAATAGGAAGAAAAAGAGAACTAAAAAGAAGGGGAGGAAGAGAGGGAAGAGGAGAGCAAAAGCCGGGGAAGGGTGGCGGTGGCCAGACCTGGGTGGCCGACGGCGGCTGCGGTGGCCGGCCAGAAGGGGGAACCGAGGACATTCTCAATTTGCTTGAAATAGGGAAAGAGAAACGGGCTCGATTGGCTTGGACTAGAGGAATAGGGGGAATGGGAGTTCCCCGGGGCAGCTGCAGTGGCGGTGGACCTTGCGGCGGCGGCGGCGGCGGCTTCTGACGAAGAGAGGGGCTCTCGAAACAGAGGAAATAGGGCACATAGAGAAAATTGAGGGAGGAGGGGCTTCAGGCGGTGGTGCTCAGCCGGGGTGGTGCGCCAGCCACCGGAGAAGCAAAAGAAAGAGAGAGGAAAGTGAGGAGAGGGCTCGGCGGTGGTTCGACGCAGGGGATGAGAACCAGATGTTTTAGATTTAATTAACAATGACTTTTTGTTACGGTGGAGTCTTTAGAGGGATGGAAAAGTAATTTCCCCAAAAATTTATAGGGGCTTTCGGGACAGGATGACCTGGTGGTCGTTGCACCGCCCGCAATTCTTGCGGCGGATGAGCTCGACTGAACGGCTGGCGGAAGCCTTAGCGGCCACAGCTCCGTGTGGTTCTCCCCAACGACGAGCAATCGGGCAGGGGATCGTCCTATTCCGATCGCTCTTTTCTTTTCTTTCTTTTTTTATGAAGTTCTGAGCCGAAGCTGGTCGGTGTTGCCGACTTCAATCAAGAAAGGCCCAAGAGGCCGGTTCTCACACCAAGTGTAACATTGGTCAATTAGTCACAGGCGTGTTTATACCTTTCTCCCACACTACTTCAGTTTATTCTATGAACATCGGCTCGAGACCAAAGTGCCCGCAATGTCAATGTTGGTCCCTGACGTCAGGTTGGTTATAATTTTAAAATTATATTAAATTATGAAGTTATTTTTTTAATTTCTCATGAGAAAGGAGGGAGTTCTACCCAACTAATTATTTAGGTTTGGAACATTGAGAAAACACTACTTGAGACGCAAGTCTAGAATCTCCGATTTATAAAAAGGTATGGTTACCATGCTAATCCTAAGTTTACAAGTTGATTTAAATTTGATATTTGTAAAAGTTAAAATTTCTTATTTAACAACAAAGATGGTCCAACCTAGAAATCTTGACCAACGCAGAGTCATAAAGCTAATTTTCGTTCAATAGGTAGGTTAAAATTTTTATTATTTTTCTAAAACCTCGGGGGTCTGATTTTCATAGACTACTCCAATACCAGCGCCTCCCTCACCATCTAGTCTTGAAGGGGATTGCAAGATACTATTCCAATTCGACACTTCATCCGCTTCTAAAGGGCATTTGATGGCTTGCCCCATCGATGGCAATTCTGTAGCTGATTGGCTCGCTTCGACACACTCTAACTTTGATTTCTACTCCTCTAATATGTTCACTGCGGAGCTTGCCTTGCTATCGCAGAAGGATGCTTTGGGCATTCCCTGCATGCGGGGCTCTTGATTTTTCCCTATTTTTTTTCCCATGCTCTTTGCGCTTTTGTTTCTTTTTCCTTGTGTCATCAAAGAAAAAAAAAAACAAAAGAAAATATCTCCTTCTTAGTCGGTATTTCTATGCTATTGCTGCAAGTTTATCGCTGAATGTGATGACTTGTTTCTCCATGAAATTTCATAGTAAAAACCTGCGATCCTTTCATGCTGTTTTCATCTGGTTTGCTTGGTATCCGGACGTTGACATGATTAAAAGACTTGTAGGTGTGACCTCTCAACTAACCATGCGTGTGATCTATTGACCAGGTGCGGCACAACGTTGCCACAGCACAATAAATTGCCAAACTCCCTGCTTGCAGTCCACAGTTTTAACATTTCGAATATTATACATGTATGCTGTCATTGCATTAAAATTAGGGATGGCAATGCTTAACCATATTTTTTAACTTGGCTCAACTTGTTGTAGATCGGATTAGGTTATATATTTAATAAAATGATTAGGTTCAGATCTGAATTTTTGAGCCATTTAATAAATAGATGGGATTCAGATTGACAAAATTTTTATTTATTTTGTATATGTAAAATGTCTCCCGGTTTAAAAGTTCCTCAAGACCTAGTTTACAAGCCCAAATATTAAGGCCTGGCACGGCCCGCTAAAGAACCGGGTGTTCTCTTCTATTTCTTTGCGTTTGGCTTTTCCCTTTTCATCTTCCTTCGCTTTGCGGTTTTGTGGAACGAGGTTTGGCTAGTTTTCTTCGGCCTGTTCTTTGGCAGGCTGTGAGTGGCATTTCCTTGTTCTTTTTCTTCAATATCTTTCCATTCTAATTCCTAGAGATGTTTTTTCCCTTTTTTGGAGGGTTGAAGATGTAGTTTTTTTGCTATTGCTGCATGTTTCTGATGTTTGCTTGTATATTCATCTTAGATCGGTAGCTTTATGTTCTTCTTTGATGAACTCCCAACACTAAAGAAATTGTGGTGAACTCTTGCCCTGTTAGGTTGTGAATCTTGTGATGTAACCAGGAATGCTGCTTTCTCGCAAAAAACTAAGATATGCAGGTAGTTTGTGAATAGTAGCATGGATTTTTTTCTAGGACATCCAGGACCATGGTTATACTCATTGAACACTTTGCTCTTATAAATCCTTACTAAATACATCATATGCAAATAATTTATAGAAAGGTTATTTTACTCCATCTAATTCAACCACTGCTTGCTATACTTGCAGTTCTGTTTATGTCAGGAATTGCAATAAGTACGTACTATTAGTCACAGGCAGGAAAAGAAATTTTTATGGAGGTTATTTTGCTACTTATTTTGTTTTACAGTAAATAGAATTTGTGCCATTGCGATGTTATTCAGTTGACCGTTATTATCGTGACATTTTCTTGCAGAAAAAAGAAAACATTATTGTCATGTTATTTGGATAATGTAATAAGAGATTGATTCTTCTGTATATAATGTAATTTGCTTCTCCTACTTCATACGTGAAAGATGGCCATATTTCTTGTTGCCATTTCAAGTTCTTTATGAGTGCTTGCAGCTTCTCCAAGCACAAATTCTTAGAATTCTTTTCTAGCAGGCACAATTTGAATAAGCGCTACTAGTTTCATTGCTCTTGCAGCATCATAAATACATACATATTTTGGTCGTGTCCAACAAACAAACAAAAATACATACATATATACATACATAATCTATATACAAGTATACTTCTCTCCATCATACATCTCAAAGTATGACGGAGGGAAGTATATTTGTGACGATCTCCTTAACTGCTAGTTTTTCCTAGTCCGTGTTGTTACCTTCATCATTTTCTCCATTAATCACATTCATGCTGAGTCACGCATTGCCTCATTTCTGCCTCATCGATCCCTAGCTGCCAAGGAAGACTTAGTTCCAATCCAAACCCCCTGAGAGTGTGGTTAAAGAGAAACTTCTAATAGATTACACCCCGCATTATGCAATGAAATTAGAAATTCACGGTGCTTGGATCGGGCGACATGCTGTGCTCAAGATCTGGTCATAAATTTGATTTTGGTTATGGTATTTTTGTTCCATTAGAAATGCAGGTTGGTTAGTGGAGATAACTGTAATGTCCGGGCCCACAACCTACTAGGCTCAATAAGAAATAGGCCCAGTTAAGGGTTTGGACCCAAATTTCACTGTGGGCAGTATTATTATAATGGTTATTATAATGGTTAAAAAAAAAAAAAAAACGAAGGGATAAGACCGACAGGGAAGGGTTACCTCACCCCCTACTGGCAGCCGATGCCGGCGCGCCGGAGACCGGGGGGGGGGGGGGCGGCGGCCAGTCCCGGAGCAGGGAGGAATGGAGAGGATGGGACCTCTCAGAGGGGGGGTCTCATCCTCTAAACAAATTATTTAAGCCTCTGCCGGCAACCCCAAGTAACAGACCCCCTAGAATACTGAACGAGAGAGTGAGAGAGCCGAAGCCTTGGAGCCGAAGGCAAAGGAGCCCTGAAGCTCCAAGAGGAAGGAGGGACTACCAGGGGGAGGTACTGCCCGACTGCAACCGGCCAAGGTAAGGAGCATTAGGGTAAGGGTTTAACAGGGGTAAAGAAATTCCACTGTGGGGTGCTCTTCCCCTCTGTGTCAACAGTGAAACAGAGGGGAGGAAACCGACACAGGGGAGGGGAAAAAGGCCTACAGTCCACTGGTCAGGCCGGACTCAAAGGTCGTGCGCCCGACGACCACCCGGGCCGAACCCAACCGGGCTCGGCCTGCGGATGAACCGGACACCGCGGCCTCGGCCGCCGGTACCCTGGAGTTCGGGGGGAAACCCCCACGTCGATCGGTGGATCGGGGGGAGCCTCGCCTCCCCGGCCGCCTGCAAGAGAAGAAAAGGGAAAAGGAGAGAGGGAAAGAAGGAAGAAAGACCGAGGCCGGAGGGAGCCGAGGGCTCGACTGGAGAGTAGGGTCTCGGCAGGGTCAACAAAGAAAGAAAGAGAGAGGGAAAGAGAGGGAGTGACCAAGAGGGGGAAGGCCACAGATCTGGCCGGAGGAGAAGAAGGGGAGCCGGAGGAGAGGGCCGGAAGCATGGGCTTCGGTGGGAGGTTGAAGGAGAGAACGAGAGAGAGAGGAGGAAACGGAGAAGAGAGGGGAGGAAGGTAGGTGAAGAGGCGGAAGCCTCTAGAAGGGGGGAGAAAGAAAACATGGTAACGGGTTTGCGGGTCGGATCTGAACCCGCAACCCGTTAAGCTTAAATAAATATATATATATATATGTATATATGTGTGTGTATATATATAATTAGAATGGGTTAGGTGAACCTAATAAAACCAGACCCAGTCTATTTGGATGAACCCGGATGAGGGATGGGCTAAATTTCAGGTAGAAAAGGAAATAACATATTATTATTATGACATGATTGTAGGTGACTTAGGACTCGTCACCAGGATGCGGGAGACCTAGGAAAAAGGCAAATTACAGTAAGTAGCCTGCCCTAATCTTTATGGATCATACATGAAATTTAATATGTTATGCATGTACTGTAGGCTAAGAACGATATGTGTATCTGACATGCTCTAGTTACACAAGATATGATGATATATGCTTTATATTCCGTTATGCCTATAAAATACTGGGATTACATTACATGCTAAGATATGAGTTATGAAATATGAACATGAGTGATACATGTCAGTCACATAATTCATAGTTGTGCACATATTATATTTTCATGGCTCTTGTGATACATGCAAAATGAATTGAATTCCATATTATGATTTTTATTAGCATGAGTGTAAAGAATGATAATGATTTGCTCTAGCTGCATATTGCTTGTAAGAGGGTACCTAAGAACTCCTAATGCTACGGACCGAATGCAACTGAGCCGGCCTTACCAGTGGCCGATAATGACTGAGCCAGCCCCGCCAGTGGCCGACTAATAACTGAGCAGGCCCTGCCAGTGACCAATAATGAATTCGCCGTAGCATCTATGAGGTACTACCCTATACGAAGCATTATTTATGAACTCTTAAGAGCTACTGACCCAATGTAACTGAGCCGGCCTTGCCAGTGGCCGAGAATGACTGAGCCAGCCCCGCCAGTGGCCGCCTAATAACTGAGCCGGTCCCGCCAGTGGCCAAGAATGACTTCGCAGTAGCATTTAAGAGCATGACCACGGCATGCCGGTGGCACGATTTTTCCTACATGGGCATATTACATGATTTCTTGACATTGTAGGATACTGTTTCATTTACTCAGCATGGATATTTTATTATGATGATTGATTTAGTAGCATACATGTCAGCTTCTCAAACCCTGATAAGCATGGTTAGCATTTTTAGTCGATTCGACAAGATTATGCAGGATTACTTACTGAGCCGTGTAGCTCATGCCTGTTCATTTACGTTTTTTTTTCAGATCACCACCAGTGACAGCTGCTAGAAGCATTTTTCTTTTGCAACAGGGCTTCCTTATTTTTGGGATGATATGAATAAACTTTTATGTATATAAACTATGTAGAAGCTCTGTACTTTATATGAACCAGTGTGTTGTAATACCTTCTTTTGATATGTGCAAGTTTGACTGCTTTTGACTACCTGTTGACCATGTACGAGGCTGCGTGCTATTGTGGGCAGTAGTCGGCAATAGCACGGCCGTGTCACGGATCCGGATCCGGGGCGTGACATTTCGTGGTATCAGAGCTTTAGGACTAACAAGAACATAACAATAAAATTGGGGTTAACGGGTAGTTAAGTGTGTTGAGACTTATTAGGGTATATTGATTGTTACCATAAGAAAGTGGTATTCCGGATGCCAGGGAAACCAAAATTCTTCTTTCAGAATGACGATACGCCCCCTCAATGTAAGCCGACACTGCATTTCATTCCTGCCTTGCGAGCAGTTAGAGCACTCAGAAAGGGGTGCACGGCTTACCTGGCATGTGTCACGGATACCCAAAAGGAAATCAAACTAGAAGATATTTCGATAGTCAGAGAATATCCGAATGTTTTTCCTGAAGAGTTACCGGGACTACCCCCTGATCGAGAGGTCGAATTCACTATAGACCTCACCCCTGGAGCAGGACCTATCTCCAAGACTCCTTATCGAATGGCCCCTGCTGAGCTCAGAGAATTAAAGACACAATTACAAGAGCTTTTGGATAAAAAGTTCATTCAACCCAGTGTGTCTCCATGGGGAGCTCCAGTACTGTTTGTAAAAAAGAAGGATGGGAGCATGCGGCTGTGCATCGATTACCGGGAACTGAACAAGATAACTATAAAGAACAAATATCCTCTGCCCCGGATCGACGACCTGTTTGACCAGCTGCAAAGTGCCCAAGTCTTCTCCAAGATAGATTTGCGGTCCGGTTACCATCAGTTAAAAATCAAGCCTGATGACGTGCCAAAGACTGCATTCCGAACCAGGTATGGGCATTACGAATTTCTGGTTATGCCATTCGGACTTTCCAATGCTCCAGCTGCTTTTATGGACTTAATGAACAGAGTCTTCAAGCAGAATTTAGATCAGTTTGTGATAGTCTTTATTGATGATATACTGATTTACTCAAGGAGCAGGGAAGAGCACGAAGTTCATTTAAGAATGGTACTACAGACCCTTCAGAAGAAAAAGTTATATGCCAAGCTGAGCAAATGCGAGTTTTGGTTGAGCAGCGTGGCATTCCTCGGTCACGTGATCTCCGGGGATGGGGTGTCAGTAGACCCTAAGAAAATAGAAGCAGTGGTAGATTGGCCTCATCCCACCAATGTCAAAGAAATTAGAAGCTTTTTGGGACTGGCCGGGTATTACCGACGGTTTGTGGAAGGATTTTCCAAAATAGCCACCCCTTGACCCGATTAACCAAAAAACGAGCCAAGTTTATCTGGGACAGCAGTTGTGAGAAGAGCTTCCAGGAGTTAAAACAGAGGTTAGTGTCTGCTCCAATTTTAACTCTGCCATCCACAAATGGAGAATTTACTATTTATAGTGATGCTTCCAAAACCGAGCTAGGCTGTGTATTAATGCAAAATGGCAAGGTAGTAGCCTATGCCTCTAGACAGCTAAAGCCCTATGAGCAGAATTATCCAACCCACGACCTGGAGTTAGCTGCAGTGGTCTTTGCCCTGAAAATCTGGAGGCACTACCTTTATGGAGAGCATTGTGAAGTGTACACTGACCATAAGAGTTTAAAGTACATATTCACTCAGAAAGAATTGAATATGCGGCAAAGAAGATGGTTGGAACTCCTGAAAGACTATGATTTGGATATCAAATATCATCCATGCAAAGCTAATGTAGTGGCTGACGTTCTAAGCAGAAAGTCAGCAGTAAGTTCATCTGCACTATTCACCACCCAGCCACAGGTTCAGAAGGATCTTGATAAGCTGCAGGTTGAAGTAATTGAACCAACTACAAAAAGTCTGCTGGCCACTTTAAGGATACAATCGACACTGATCGACAGAATAAAGATCGCTCAGCAGTCTGACGCACGCACAGGTCAACTCAAGGATGAAGTGGAAAAAGGGTTACGACCCGAACTCCAGATTCACTCAGATGGTACCCTGAGGTTCGGTCAGCGGTTGTATGTCCCAGCTGATGTGGAATTAAAGAAAGAAATCCTAGGAGAAGCCCACCAATCCCACTTCTCCGTTCACCCCGGCAGTACCAAGATGTACAGGGACCTCCGAGAGCATTACTGGTGGAAGGGTATGAAAAGAGAAATAGCTGAGTATGTTGCCCGATGCATGACCTGTCAGCTGATAAAAGCAGAACACCAGAGGCCGGCAGGGTTACTAGAGCCATTAGAGATTCCAGAATGGAAATGGGAGCATATCATTATGGACTTTGTTACAGGGCTTCCAAGAACAGTAAAAAGGAATGATGCAGTGGGGGTGATTGTCGACCGCCTCACAAAGTCAGCTCACTTCCTACCCTTTAGGGTTGGAACCTCATTGGACAGGCTGGCCCAAATGTACATTAATGAAATTGTGCGCCTACATGGAGTGCCAGTGAGCATCATCTCTGATCGCGACCCCCGATTTGTATCCAGATTCTGGGGAAGCTTTCAGAAGGCCATGGGTACCGAATTGAGGCTCAGTACCGCATACCACCCCCAGACTGACGGTCAGTCAGAACGAACAATACAGACCCTGGAAGACATGTTGAGAGCTTGTACCATGGACCTAGGTGGAGGCTGGGACGACCACATACCTCTGGTAGAGTTTGCCTACAACAACAGTTACCATTCCAGCATCCAAATGGCACCATATGAAGCTCTATATGGAAGGAAATGCCGATCTCCTCTGCATTGGGATGAGGTCGGAGAGCGAAAACTACTCGGTCCTGAATTGGTCCAGAGTGCTAGAGATAAGGTACTGCTAATAACGCGGAGACTACAAGCCGCTCAGGACAGACAGAAACGATGGGCTGACAAAGGCAGGAGAGAATTGGAATTTTTGGAGGGGAACTTTGTCTTCCTAAAAATTTCTCTGTCAAGGGGTGTTACCCGATTTGGGCGGCACGGTAAACTGAGTCCCCGCTACATCGGCCCATTCGAGGTTCTCGCTAAAGTGGGCAAGGTCGCCTACAAGCTGGCCCTACCTCCAGAGTTATCAGGAGTACACGACGTCTTTCACGTCTCCCTCCTACGCAGGTACATCCCAGATCCCAGCCATGTATTACAGTATGAACCCTTGCAGATAAATGAAGACCTGACCTATGAGGAAGCTCCTCTGCGCATCGTCGATAAGAAGGAGCAAATTCTTCGGAGGAGTACCATCCCTTATGTTAAAGTTCAGTGGGCCAACCACACTGAACGGGAAGCCACCTGGGAACTTGAAGAGGAGATGCGCCAAAGTTACCCCCAGCTCTTCGAAGATAGAAGTATGTATAATTTCGCGGACGAAATTTATTTTAAGGGGGTAGGATGTAATGTCCGGGCCCACAACCTACTAGGCCCAATAAGAAATAGGCCCAGTTAAGGGTTTGGGCCCAAATTTCACTGTGGGCAGTATTATTATAATGGTTATTATAATGGTTAAAAAAAAATGAAGGGATAAGTCCGACAGGGAAGGGTTACCTCACCCCCTGCTGGCAGCCGATGCCGGCGCGCCGGAGACAGGGGGGCGGCGGCCAGTCCCGGAGCAGGGAGGAATGGAGAGGATGGGACCTCTCAGAGGGGGGGTCTCATCCTCTAAACAAATTATTTAAGCCTCTGCCGGCAACCCCAAGTGACAGACCCCCTAGAATACTGAACGAGAGAGTGAGAGAGCCGAAGCCTTGGAGCCGAAGGCAAAGGAGCCCTGAAGCTCCAAGAGGAAGGAGGGACTACCAGGGGGAGGTACTGCCCGACTGCAACCGGCCAAGGTAAGGAGCATTAGGGTAAGGGTTTAACAGGGGTAAAGAAATTCCACTGTGGGGTGCTCTTCCCCTCTGTGTCAACAGTGAAACAGAGGGGAGGAAACCGACACAGGGGAGGGGAAAAAGGCCTACAGTCCACTGGTCAGGCCGGACTCAAAGGTCGTGCGCCCGACGACCACCCGGGCCGAACCCAACCGGGCTCGGCCTGCGGATGAACCGGACACCGCGGCCTCGGCCACCAGTACCCTGGAGTTCGGGGGGAAACCCCCACGTCGATCGGTGGATCGGGGGGAGCCTCGCCTCCCCGGCCGCCTTCAAGAGAAGAAAAGGGAAAAGGAGAGAGGAAAAGAAGGAAGAAAGACCGAGGCCGGAGGGAGCCGAGGGCTCGACTGGAGAGTAGGGTCTCGGCAGGGTCAACAAAGAAAGAAAGAGAGAGGGAAAGAGAGGGAGTGACCAAGAGGGGGAAGGCCACAGATCTGGCCGGAGGAGAAGAAGGGGAGCCGGAGGAGAGGGCCGGAAGCATGGGCTTCGGTGGGAGGTTGAAGGAGAGAACGAGAGAAAGAGGAGGAAACGGAGAAGAGAGGGGAGGAAGGTAGGTGAAGAGGCGGAAGCCTCTAGAAGGGGGGAGAAAGAAAACATGGTAACGGGTTTGCGGGTCGGATCTGAACCCGCAACCCGTTAAGCTTAAATAAATATATATATATATATATATATATATATATATATATATGTATATATGTGTGTATATATATATAATTAGAATGGGTTAGGTGAACCTAATAAAACCAGACCCAGTCTATTTGGATGAACCCGGATGAGGGATGGGCTAAATTTCAGGTAGAAAAGGAAATAACATATTATTATTATGACATGATTGTAGGTGACTTAGGACTCGTCACCAGGACGCGGGAGACCTAGGAAAAAGGCAAATTACAGTAAGTAACTTGTTTTAATCTTGTTGTGAATCATGTATGTAAATAACTTGTTTTAATCTTGTTGTGAATCATGTATGTAAGTAACTTGTTTTAATCTTGTTGTGAATTATGTATGTAAGTAACTTGTTTTAATCTTATTGTGAATCATGTATGTAAGTAACTTGTTTTAATCTTGTTGTGAATCATGTATGTAAGTAACTTGTTTTAATCTTGTTGTGAATCATGTATGTAAGTAACTTGTTTTAATCTTGTTGTGAATCATGTATGTAAGTAACTTGTTTTAATCTTGTTGTGAATCATGTATGTAAGTAACTTGTTTTAATCTTGTTGTGAATCATGTATGTAAGTAACTTGTTTTAATCTTGTTGTGAATCATGTATGTAAGTAACTTGTTTTAATCTTGTTGTGAATCATGTATGTAAGTAACTTGTTTTAATCTTGTTGTGAATCATGTATGTAAGTAGCCTGCCCTAATCTTTATGGATCATACATGAAATTTAACATGTTATGAATGTACTGTAGGCTAAGAACGATATGTGTATCTGACATGCTCTAGTTACACAAGATATGATGATATATGCTTTATATTCCGTTATGCCTACAAAATACTGGGATTACATTACATGCTAAGATATGAGTTATGAAATATGAACATGAGTGATACATGTCAGTCATATAATTCATAGTTGTGCACATATTATGTTTTCATGGCTCTTGTGATACATGCAAAATGAATTGAATTCCATATTATGATTTTTATTAGCATGAGTGTAAAGAATGATAATGATTTGCTCTAGCTGCATATTGCTTGTAAGAGGGTACCTAAGAACTCCTAATGCTACGGGCCGAATGCAACTGAGCCGGCCTTGCCAGTGGCCGATAATGACTGAGACAGCCCCGCCAGTGGCCGACTAATAACTGAGCAGGCCCCGCCAGTGACCAATAATGAATTCGCCGTAACATCTATGAGGTACTACCTATACGAAGCATTATTTATGAACTCTTAAGAGCTACTGACCCAATATAACTGAGCCGGCCTTGCCAGTGGCCGAGAATGACTGAGCCAGCCCCGCCAGTGGCCGCCTAATAACTGAGCCGGTCCCGCCAGTGGCCAAGAATGACTTCGCAGTAGCATTTAAGAGCATGACCACGGCATGCCGGTGGCACGATTTTTCCTACATGGGCATATTACATGATTTCTTGACATTGTAGGATACTGTTTCATTTACTCAGCATGGATATTTTATTATGATGATTGATTTAGTAGCATACATGTCAGCTTCTCAAATCCTGATAAGCATGGTTAGCATTTTTAGTCGATTCGACAAGATTATGCAGGATTACTTACTGAGCCGTGTAGCTCATGCCTGTTCATTTACGTTTTTTTTTTCAGATCACCACCAGTGACAGCTGCTAGAAGCATTTTTCTTTTGCAACAGGGCTTCCTTATTTTTGGGATGATATGAATAAACTTTTGTGTATATAAACTATGTAGAAGCTCTGTACTTTATATGAACCAGTGTGTTGTAATACCTTCTTTTGATATGTGCAAGTTTGACTGCTTTTGACTACCTATTGACCATGTACGAGGCTGCGTGCTATTGTGGGCAGTAGTCGGCAATAGCATGGCCGTGTCACGGATCCGGATCCGGGGCGTGACAATAACAACTTGCTTTGCTAGGATCATATAATTGTTTGGTGTTCCTCGAATCAGATATGAAGCTGATCGAGATCTTAGAGAAACACTGAACATGTTCAAACGCTTCAAGATGATTCGTCATAGAATATTTTATTTGGACGCGTAACGGAGCTAACTTAGAGCTTTTCGTTACATGAAAATTATTAGTCCAATGATACATCATGTTGGTTTCGTTCCATCCATTACGTACGTAGTCTAAGCGTGTTGGTTTTATCTCTTTGAAAAGATTTTTTTATGTTAGATTTTGTTTTAAAATTTTAAATTTTGTTTTAGCTTTCTTCGGGTCAAAGTAAAGTGGACGTTTTTGTAATTTAATATTTTATTTTTCTTTTTCCGGGGAGGTTTGGTGGTGGGTGGTGCCGTGGAGGGAAGAGGACAGCCCCACCCCGGTGCCGTTTTGTCCGTTCTTGATAAACCAATACCAATTTCGCAACTTGGTCCCAATTTCAGGCATGATTTCCAAGTGGGTTCTAAGAAAAATTTTTCTTTTTAGTATTTTACATCAAATATAAATGCTAAACAAGTGCGCAAGAAAAAGGAAAAATATAATTTTTGCACATTTTTCTCAACTTATGACCCTTAAGAAGTAGTGATGGCGATCGAAGTCATGTTGATTTGACAAATAGACTTTGAGCAGCTATTCTTCTTCCTTGGATGGCCACAACTCTGAGAAAGGAAGAAATAAAGGTGAATGACATTTGGAAGGGTCAAGTGATTTGTCATAATATTCATAACGTTGAAGGTCTTATCTGCAAGACTGGCTTGAAACTTTTTCTTATCCATTGTATAATCTAAAATGGTGACCAGAGTTTTCTATTTGCCAGCCATATGGATACCGATCTTAATAGTATTGTTATTAATGTACTCAACTATTATTAAGATTCATTGCTTAATATGCAATATGTGTTAGTAGCGGCGTATTAATATGTTTGCTCATTATTAAAATTCATTGCATAATGTGCAAAT
Organism: Phoenix dactylifera; assembly: GCF_009389715.1. Taxonomy (NCBI): domain Eukaryota; kingdom Viridiplantae; phylum Streptophyta; class Magnoliopsida; order Arecales; family Arecaceae; genus Phoenix; species Phoenix dactylifera. Next base: position 4,560,645 of record NC_052394.1, on the reverse strand, counting down.
TTTTTTATTCAGCATATAGATGCCGGTGTTAACAATTTCGAGATTGGTATGTTCTTCTATTATCAAAGCTTATGGTTTAATATGCAGCAATATATTAATATACTTGGTCATCATTAAAGTTTATAATTATTTAATATGCAATAGAAATTTGATTATTAAAACTTTTTATTTAATAGAATTTATTCAATTTCCGCATTATATTTCAAAAATAATTTGAAAAAAAGAGAGAAAAAAATCATATCTCGCATGTTGCATGGAGCTGGTACTAAGAACACTGATATTAACAACAGAAGTTTCTACAAGAAAGCTTAATTTTTAAGAAAGTTCTTTTTTCGCCATCCAAATACTTGTATTAATAATGAAAATTTTTAATTAGTGATAATTAAATTTATTATTTGATGTCCCACAAAAAATTTGTCGTTAAAAATTTTTCTTTATTAAAATTTAATATATTGTTATATTGTATTTCAGAAATAATGTAAAAATAAAAAAGAATTGTACCACTTATCATATCATGTAGGTTATGTGCTAGTTGATATAAAGTAAACGGAAGACCTTTGTTGATTTGACGCAAAGACTCTGGCACCTATTTAGGCAGTCCGTACATATCCCATTTTTAATAAGCGCACATCACAATCCATGAAGAAGAGAAATGGAAGGAAAATTAGGAAGTGCAGTAAAACAAATCGGAGACATATATCCTTCCATTTGCGCGACGCTTTTCCTCCTTTTGTATGCGCCCGGGACTGCTATATATGGAGCTCCACCAAGTGCTCTTCTCCAAGCAAGATTTAGGCGAGCAGGAAGTGAGCTGAGAGAGAGAGAGAGAGAGAGAGAGAGAGAGAGAGAGCGAGTGAATGGAACCCAAATCTGATGAGGAACCTGAGGTGCACGTCAATGAAGCTCAAATCGCTCGCAAAAGAGGAGGTTGGATCACATTCCCTTTCATCGCAGGTATCTCTCTCAATCCTCCCTCCTCGCCATGCACCTCTCAGTCTAATATCCTAATATTAATTATGCTTAATTTTCCCACAGGGACCATGTTCGGGATGTCGCTGGTCGTAAGCGGAGTACTAAACAACTTCATAGTGTACCTGATGAAGGTGTACAACGTGAAGAGCGTCGACTCTGCTCAGATCTCGAACATCATCAATGGTTGCACCAGCCTCGCCCCCCTGGCCGGAGCCATCATCTCCGATGCCTACTTTGGATGCTTCCCCGTCGTTGCCTTCTCCACCACGGCCTCCTTGCTAGTAATCACTCATATAATTCATTTTGCCTATATATATATATATATATATATATATATATATGTATACGTCAAGAATAATGCATGCATGCTTCGTAGAGACATGAGTATTCTTGTGAATAAAGAAACTAGAATTAATAGAAAGAATCAACCACAAAATCATGCCTTCCTCACAAAATTTCTGAAAGCCTAGAATTGAAAATGATGAGACCACTTAATGATATCAGCATGCAGGAAGCTAAGCAGGTAGATGTCCCGCCACCTCCTTGATGTTTTTCTTTTTTCTTTTTGCTGATGCATTCATGCATGCGCGCAACTATTGTCATCAAATTAATTAGGATATATATATTTGCATCAATTGACGTGCAGTCCTCCGATGGCTGCATCCTTCTCCATGCACACCTGTCTCCGGTGCATGCGAAGCAGCATCTATCGGCCAGTTTGCAGTCCTCTATGCTGCCGTCTTGCTGTTGGGCATCGGGATCGGAGGAACGCGGTTCAACAATATTACTCTGGGTGCAAACCAATTTGACGAGGTCCAGGATCAAGACGTCTTCATCAACTGGTACTTAATTCATCATCCTCTATGCAGCAGCCTTAATTGGAGCCACTGCCGTAGTCTACATCCAGGATAGCATAAGCTGGGCCTTGGGCTTCGGCCTGTGTGCTGCCATGAACGCCATCAGTGTGGTTGTCATTCTCCTCGGTGCGCCATTCTACCGCAGGACTGGGGCCCAGGGGAGCCCATTTACGGGACTGGCTCGCGTCATCGTTGCCGCAATTATTGCAGCGTCACCGTCGACGGGCAGCTCGGGTTACGACCGTGGACCTACCGAGGTGGCCATGCCCTCCCCTGTTGCTCCAACTCAAAGTTTTAGGTAAGCACCTAATTAATGGCCTAATGATCATATCGGATAATTTTCTCTTTCTTTTTATTCGAGAAGTATGGTAAGAGAGTAACATTTCATTTCAAACTCGGAATCTTTAGCTAACGAATTGCTCAGGAGAGGGATGCCTCCCAAAAAGACACCCAAATTATATCGGCTATCAAACATTCATATTAGACTTGCTGCAGACAGTATTTGTTGGTTCGATTCAATATAATTTAGAAACCGTTGCCATTTTTAAAGATCAGGTGCAAGATATGGTGTCAAAGCTTTGTTGGAACTGCATCCATTATAAGACAAAATGTAATAATAGAGCAAAAGGGAGGACTAACAAAAATAAAAGAAGATGGTGACAGCTGAGGAGAAGGCCTTGAGCATGACTCATGAGTGCTGACCTTTTTCTGATATAATTATGGTGATGGATGATTGATGCTACCAGAGAAAAAGCAAAGTTGCATGCTGAGAACTTTTAAAATTGCTCATGCTATTTGAGAAACGTCACCATGATCTCAAGCAAACATCACTATTATATTTCTCTTCTTAACAAACTATCATTAAGATTTTAGTAACAGCATGCTTATCCCAAGCTCATTCAAATAATAAATAAATACACACGCGCGCGCATATGTATGTATGTATATATTGTACGGATCCAGGAAAATCTTATCCTTCAAAGTTTTAGTGCTATGGAAGGTTCTCCCGTGGTGGAAGACAGCAACCATTCCCACCACATCCAATTATTTTTTGATGCGAGAAGAAAGAGTGCTAATATTGTTTTTGGATGGCAGATGGTGAGGTCCTATAGCTTAATCCTTCAGCACGTACAACGCGAAGTTGTCCCGTCCGTAATTCCTTTCATTATAGAAGAAAGGCGACTGATGAAGGTCATTCGGAAATAGTGAGCCGAACATATTCCTTTATTTAAAAAATAAATAAATTAGTTCTCATTTGCCATCTCCTAACAACAGCTGCAATAGAATATCAATTATTTTTTATATATGAGATAAATGAAACATTTTCCGAGAATGCTATAATGAATGTTTTGGCAATATAATTATCATTATTTGAAATCTCATTTTGACTACGTGGATGTACACCCCAAGGAGCGGAAAAGAGAGTATAGGAAATTAGGAAAAAGCTATAGTGTGCACTCCATTTTGTACTCAATAATATAGCAAAACTCATAAGAATTAATGGAATAAAGAGAGTGGTTGGATGTCGAGTTACCAAATCAGCATTTTGCAGACCAAAAAAATATTTTTGTATGCACAGTTAAACAGCATAAAGCATTTTTTTTTATTGGGAACCACCACCGACTACGATAAACCAAAATGCATGCCCACTTTTTCAAATGGAGTACCGCTACAAAGCTTCCATGGCCATTTATGTGTATAAGAAGATTTCTTGGCAAGCGGGACATAAAGAGGTTGGTGAAACTCACAAATTTGTTGCCATACAATGAAATTGGTTGAACATTAAATTACTAAATCAGTATTAAATTATTGGATTAGTATTAATTTGTCGATCCAATGAACTATTCTTTATGATCAGCCTCCCCATTTAATCGACTTTTTCCACTTCATTTGCTGATCGGAGTGTGTCTCCGGATGCTGCCAGCTTCCTAAACCGCGCTGCGCTGATCACCCAAGGCGACGCTTGCCGGGACGGCACCACCGCCAAGCCCTGGCGCCTGTGCACCGTCCAACAAGTGGAAGACTTCAAGGCCTTGATCCGAATCCTCCCACTCTGGTCCTCCGGCATCCTCACAACCGTCTGTTTAAGCACCCAGGGCAGCTTCACTGTCCTCCAGGCCCTCACCATGGACCGCTCCCTGGGCCCCGGCCGCTTCTCCATCCCCCCTGGCTCCATGCCCGTCTCCGGCCTCGGCGCCAGCGTCCTCTCCCTCGTCCTCCTCGATCGCCTCCTCTTCCCGCTGTGGCGCCGCCTCACCGGCCGCAACTCCACGCCCCTCCAGCGCATCGGCCTCGGCCAGCTGCTCAACGCTGCCGCCATGGCGGCCTCCGCGCTGGTCGAGACGCGGCGAGCCGGCATCGTGCGCTCGCACCACGCCGAGGGCCGGTCCGGGTGGGTGGTGCCGATGTCGGTGCTGTGGCTCGTGCTGCCTCTGGCGGTGACCGGGGCCGGGGAGGCGCTGCACCTCCCGGCCCAGGTGGCGCTGTTCTACCACGAGTTCCCTGCGTCGCTGCGGAGCACGGCGACCGGGATGATTGCACTGCTTATGGCTCTCGGATTTTATCTCAGCACGGCCGTCGTCGACGCGGTTCGCAGGGTCACGGATTGGCTGCCGGATAACATAAACGACTCTAGGTTGGATAATGTGTACTGGACGCTCGCCGTGCTCGCGATGATCAACTTTGGATACTTCGTGTTGTGTGCAAGGTTCTACCAGTACCAGAGTGCAGCCGAGAAAGTTGAAGGCCAGGCAAGCTCACAAAGTAGAGGTTAATTAAGTAATCTTATAGTTATTATCATATGTAGCTAAATTATCATGACTCTGGGACAAGAGTCGAGTAGTCGACTACCTGCAAACCATGCGATGAGTAAGTTAATAGCTCTAGTCTTAAAATTATCGAATATGTTTTCAATTTTATAGTTGCGAGGGAAGTAGGCCATCCACTTTGTTAAAAAGAATGTCAAGAGAAATGGCAAAGACGCCCCTTTGTATATTACAAACCTTTCCCTAAACTATGAAATAACTTGGGAGTGGTGTTTGGTTACATGGCAAAAATCAATCACCCAAAAGTGAGAGTGCAACAGGAATGATAGTGATCTATGTGGAGGATTTGCTAAGAAAAATCTGAGAATTTTTATTGGGACATGAAAGCCCTCTTCCTCGTCGGACGGTCCTATCTCAAAGTTTCAGGTAATGCAGTCAACCAAATCATGAGCACCGAATTGGAGCATAAATTCATAAAAGCTTAAGCTGGCAGTTACTTTTTACTAGCATATTAGAAATGAAGAACAGATGCCACTTAATGGTAGGTTTCAATAATTAGATAGGGATTGTCTTGTAAGTATAATGGATATTAGTTAAGCACTACCTTTATCTCATATTATATATCTGATTAATGGGGTAAGGAGGAGGATTTTCTGGGCAACCTCTTCATTTTGTTCTTACCCCCTTCCTACTGGAAATTTTTCCTTCCGATCTTGCTTATCTTGTTAGAGCAGATGCTAGTGGCATATCCTTTATTTAAATATAGTAATCTTCCATTCCCTGTTACCGAGAGAGATCAGAGAGAGAGAGAGAGAGAGAGAGAGAGAGAGAGAGAGAATCTTAAAACAAATGATACAAAAACAAACAAAAACTAAAAAGAAAATAAAACATAAAAAATTAATAATAAATTACGAAAATACGAAAAACACAATATGATGGAGAAAAAGAAAGATAAACTTCAAAATACAAATAGAACTAAGATGGAGACAGAAAAAATAAAGTGACCAAAATATAAAAATAGTAACATGGATATATTTTAAAAAATAAAAATTGAAATTTTAAATACAAATGTGACTAGCAAAATAAACTAGACTACTAATAAAAATCGTACAAACTGAAAAAAAAAAAGAAACCTGAATACAACACGGCAAATGGTTAAAGAAGATCAAAGCTATATCAAATATTAAACTAAAATAAAATAATTCAAATAGACTTAAGGTAAAAGTGCAAACTACAAACATATTCAACAAAAGTAAATCCACAAAAAATCTGCAAAAGAAAGAAAAATATAAGAACAATAGAAAGTGAACACAAGATTTAGAATTGATCAGAAAGGACAAGTGCCACGCCCCAAACCCACCACTCGGGTCGACCATATGACACAGTCACATAATTATTAAAGTAAAACTAGAGATCATGTAAGGCCTAAAAAGGTACAATATTCATAAAAATATTAAAAATTATTAATGTATTTAAACCAAACCAACTAAAATGTACTGATTGATTACACCATTTCAAATGTTCATAAGTAAAAGATAAATTAACTTTTAACTATCTAGCAGTCTGACTTCAGATCAATCTCACTTCTCGTCTCACCCGACGGATTCTACAAATCTAGTGCCTTTGAAAAAGAAAATAAGTGTAGTATGAGCTTTTCCAGCCCAGTAAGAACCCAACAGCCGCACCGGTAATAATAAGAAAACAATCTAAGCAACAAATAAGTGTTATTTCATCATTCAAAAGGCTCAATAATCAACGAGTATATATATAAACCATTACATTTACATAAATACTTTTTTACACATTATATTACTCACTTTCGTATTAATCTGATTCCCAAATTTTAAGTTTTTCACTTCTAGCTTTGGACTAACCAAAATCATGACCCAGTCCAAGACTGTACAAATCCCACGCATAAGCTCGTGGCAGCTATCTCACGCATAAGCCCGTGGAGGCTATTCTACGCATAAGCTCGTAGAGGCTATCCCACGCGTAAGCCCGTGGAGGCTATCCCACGCATCAGCTCGTGGCAGCTATCCTACGCATAAGCTCGTAGAGGCTATCTCATGACGAGGCTAGTCCAACCCATTTTACATATCTAATTTTACATGTTTAATCAAATTTCAATCACATCACATATTTTCATGTATTCTCAAAGATATGATTATTCTCCCCAATTTAATTATTTCAATATTTCTATAGCAACCAAGATGCATACCTCGTATGTGTCATACCAGCTCATAAATCTAATAATAACATACTTACAAAATAAATTCAATGATAAATCAAATACATGCATAAATAGAGGTGCTCAGATATAAGGATTCTTACCGGAATTTGTAGACTGACTCAAACTCGGATCCAAATCACAACTTACGAGCCGGGGTGCTGAGTCCTCTGATCAAAATCTCCTGGCACCATTGCCTCTCCTCCTACAACATCAATTAAATCACAAACTAAAATATTTAATATTTAAATATTCTAAATCATAATTCACATCTACTATGGGGTCCATCACCAGGTCCCCAAACATCTCAATCCCTTCAGATCTAGGGGCAGTCGGGGTGGCCCGACTCCCACCCTTGTACCACTGGCCTATGTCGTCGCCAGCCGTAGCCGCTGCCATGCCGGCGAAGATGGCCGGTCCCGGTGAAGAGACCAAGAGAAGGGAAGATCCCTCTCTCTTCATGGTTGGAAGTACATCTCCCTCCCTCAAATCTCTTTGGTCCAAGGGCAACAACCATGGTGGTTGTGCCCTCTACTTCCCCAACCCGACAACACCACGGCCACCCCTAGCCAAACTATCGTCAGCCGCCACTGTTGCAGTCGCCGACAATGGTGGTCGGCCAAGAGAAGGAGGGAAGAAGAGATCTCTTCTTCTTCTTCTTCCCCCAAGAACCGGAAGAACTCCTTCCTCCCATCCACCATCATCAATAGAAGGCCACCGTGATGGTGGCTCGGCCCCCATCCGACGGCAGCCACAGCGGCCCACGACTCACAATCGTCGCCACCGGCGGCCAACCGTCGAGAAGAAGGGAAGAAGAGGATGGGATCACGAGAAAGAAGACCTCGGATCTACTACTTCCCATCACCAACCAAACCCAGAAATCCCTCACACAGTCCCGATCAACCCCCAAACGCCATGGATCCCGACCAACCCAGCGGCCGGCGGCGGCAAGATCCGGAAGAGAGGAGCCGAAACAAAGGTACCCTGTTTCTGACTCTTCTCCAACGATCTCACCAGCCAAATCCTAACCAACGCAGCCCTAAAACTAGCAAATAAAGCGCAAGGGGCGAGCCATGCTTACCTCAGTCCGATGGGATGCTCCGGCAACCTTTCCGACGAGAATCCGTGAGTAAACTCGTATCAACACGCACGGATCCAAGATCTCTTCACCCGTTTTTTTTTTTTTTTTTTTTTTTGGGGGGGGGGGGGGGGGGGGGGCGGTCTTCGCTGAAGGGAAGAGGGCTTTAAAGCCTCATCCACGGCTGGCCGATTCTCGGAACCGTCCCCTCTCCGGCGATCGATCTCCCCCGATGATCGGTCTCCCCTAACGCCCCCTCTTCCACGACCGTGCTCAGGGCACGTTTGAAATTGGAGATGGGCCAGGCCTCTTTAGGCCGGCCCATCAAACCAAAGGATTTTTTTTTTCTGGTCCTCACAACAAGATTGTTAAAGTCTGCTCCCTGACCATGTTTCAGTTTTCAATAACGTGACGACAATTAATTGTTGCTGACCTGAACGTGCGTAAGCCGCGACGCAGGACAGCTTCCTAAACCGCGCTGCATTGATCTCCCAAGGCGACGCCAACCCGGACGGCTCCATCGCCAAGCCCGGGCGCCTCTGCACCGTCCAACAAGTGGAACATGTCAAGGCCTTGATACGAATCATCCCCCTCTGAACCTCCAGCATCTTCGTCAGCGTGCTAATTGCCACCCAGAACAGCCTCAGCGTCCTCCAGGCCCTCACCATGGACCGCTCCCTCGGCGATTACTTCACTGTCCCCGCCGGCTCTGGGTCAGTCGTCACCTTCCCTGCCACGGCCATCTTCCTCTCCCTCCTCGACCGCCGCCTCCTCCCGCTGCGGTACTGCCTCGCCGAGCACGTCTCCACGCCTCTCCAGCGCATCAGCCTTGGCCAAGTGCTCGATGCTGCCGCCATGGCAGCCTCCGCATTGGTCGAGCGGAGGCGGTCCGCCGTCTTGCACGCACACCATGCCGAGGGCCGGGCCGGGTGGTTCGTGCCCATGTCGACGCTATGGGTCGTGCTGCCGCTGGCGATGACTGGAGCTGCCGAGGCGCTGCACTTTCCAGGCCAAGTAGCCTCTACCACCAGGCATTCCCCCAGCCGCTACGGAGCATGGCAACAGCTAGCGATGGTCTGGCGGATCATCGCCACCGGCTTTTACCTGAGCACAGCCGTTGTCGGCTTGATTCGGGGGGCCACAAATTGGCCGCCGGATAACATAGACACCTCTAGCCGTTGTCAGCTTGATTGCTGCGCTAGGGATGATCAACTTTGGATGATACCTAATCGGTGCAAAGCTTTACAAGTACCGGAGAGTAGCTGACATGGTTGAACCTGATCCAAGATGGACTGCCCCGTCAGCTGGAGATTATGACCGTCCCAAGAAGAGAGATCGCGGTCCCTGTCATATGTAGCATTCGTGCGTGTGATGATACATATGCTGCAACACAGAAAACTGAAAAAATAAGAATGTTTTCTGGCCTTGATCATTTTTATTTTTTTGTGTAGTTTATTGTGCCTAGATCTCTTCAATTCTTTGGTTCTCTTTGCCCTCTCTTTAGCCAGATATCTAGGCATGTGTACAGTTATATAGATGACAAATTGATCCAGGATAAGATCTTGGATATGGCCTAACCCATTAGCCATCCACATTGAATTCCAAGTATGTTAATACTTACATATTTCGAAGACTCTAGCCGCAAATAACATATTGCTAATACAAGTTGATCGATGTTAAAGAAAATTAATAATAATAATAAAAAGATGAGGATCATACAACACAATCACAAACCTGAAGAAGTCTGCAGGAAAATTTCCCTGCTAATTATGGTACATTAAAATCATATATCGAGGGTTTTATTTTCTTCCACCGTTCGTACCTCGGCTGGATGCACTGGACAAACTAGGTGCTGTGCTGCTTAAGACTTCCATCAGCATTTCTCAAGTCTACCAGATCCTCAAATAATCTATTTGATAAAATATATGGTTTGGGAGGAGTTTCTGGCCCAATTGGCCTCAGGATTGCGTTCGCCCTTTCCCGAGTGGCAGATGGGGTGCTATTAATTCTGGAACCAGATGAATTATAGTACTGCGGAGGCATAATAGAGGCATTTGGCACATGAGCAGCAGGACTTACCTGTGTTTCCCCGGTGGTAGATGGGGTGCTATTAATTCTAGAACCAAATGAATTAAAGAACTGTGGAGGCATAGAAGCATTTGACCCATAAGCACCAGCATGGGCAGTAGGGGCAGGATACTGGCGGGCATTTGATGCAAAGGGATTGGTGTTGGCATTTGCAGGAACAGTCGCCCATGGTGGGGGTGGGTAACTAAAATTATGGAGTATCTGAGGCTGACTCTCTGGTTGAGATCGAGCTTGGGGTTGAAGTGGAGGGGTAGATTGAGGTTGGGACTGAGCCCGGGGGGCGACATAACTGCTGGAGGGAATGTATCCTTGGTTTACAGCATACGCCTTGGGATTGTAAGGATACCCTTGTCCATTTGGAGAAACAGATATAGGAGACTCGTTTTGATTTGAGGCACGAGGTGTTAGGGGAGTATGGGGTGGTGACTGGTTCGATGCCAAGGTGATGCTCAGAAGGTCAATCATGTCTTGCTCTTTGGTGGCAGTCCTAACTGAGGCTGGGGGATCAGGTAGGGTCAGTGCATTGTTTGCTGATGAGCCTTCTGCAGCTAGATGGCTTGGAGAGGCTGGGGGATCAGGTAGGGTCACAGCAGATGAGCTATGAGTGGTTGCTGGCTTGAATCTCGAATTCCTGCATACAGAAACATCAAGACTATGAACAATGGCCAAAATGTTGCCAAAAAAGAGACAAAGAGGTCAGTTTCTCTTGAACCTTCGAGCCAACTGGGCGAAATCATCATCTTCTTCTTCATCATCTTCAAAACCCTTAGTTTCTGCAGGTTTAGGTACAGCATAAGTACTTGGTCCTGGATCGGGTTCAGGTGTGGATACAGCAGAAACACTTGGTCCCGGATTAGGTTCAGATGCTTCAATTGGAAGAGGAGAGCCAGAGGCTATTGCATCATGTTTTGCAAGCAGGCCTTGTATGTTATCATTCAATACGAGACCTTGCCCTAAGAGCTCCTCATCCCTGCCAAGACAACAAATTACAGGTTACTGAGACCCAAAAGACAAAAATGAACAGCAGGTTTCTCATTCAAGAGAATGGGTTTCCCAAACAGGTCAAGTATTTCATTCCCAGATGCAGTGACATAGTCTGCTACTGAAGTTTCAATATATTCACACAACTCAGATGAAATACAATGGCAAACATAATATATTGTAGGGCAGAAGTGATCAAAGGTCATCACAGCAAACTGGGACACATGCACTCCAATTCCAGAGGTGCAATAATATCCAAGGTACTTGTCAATGCAAATGAACAATCTTTAGTGGCGTAAATTGATCTTGAACAAAAAAAGCCGTCGAAGCTTCATTTGCATGAAGAAGATTGGGTTTCACCGTCCCTTCTCTCAACAGAAAAAATGTTTTACTATAAATCACTAACATGGACAACAAGTTCGGTTATGGCTGGGGCAATACCTGGTAGAACTGACAAACTGCATAACCTTCTTTTGGTTGGAGCGGCACTGGCTGACAAGGTCTGTGATCACCTCATCTTTAATAGCCTAAAATTTTAAAAAGTAATGATAAATGCAGTAGGTTATATGATATAGGCCATCAACAAGTAGCAATATATTGATCCTATGTTCATGAAAGTAAACTTGATGCAACATGCCATAGTAACTTTAGAAATCATATACAATCTGCCCAAGTATGAAGCATACCCCAGGATCATTTGGATTCACAGCTTTGAGCATATCACTTAATAACTCTGTCACACTCTGCATACTATCCAAATCTGATAAGCTGAAAACCAAGAAAGAAATCTTAACCAGTAGATAAAGTGAATAGCGAGCAAAAGGTTACATCTAAACTGAAAAACCAGTCTAAATGAATATTACATACAAAAGCATAAAAAAAGGAAGAAGAGGAGGGTGCAATGGGGGACCTCAAGTTTGCCATCTCAGATGCCATTGCTTCATCAAGTCTTAATGTAGAATTGCTGGCCATTCCATACCCTGCTTGAGGATGTCTAGGTATTGGGGTTACACGAGTGACCGGAGGAGTAAATATTAGAGTAGAATCTGGGGGGCGTTGAGGGAATTCTACACCAGATCTCTGCATATGTTTTCAGTTAGCCAAATGATCATGTTCTAGTACTCTTTTTTGTTAAAAATAAATAAGTTTTTGCAACTTTCAAAAGATTGTATAATACTATTCATGAGAAGTTGTATCAACAAAATTTTCTGAGTTATAACAACTTCATAAAGACATAACGACACATTTATACAAATCCACATGGCCATGCTTTATTTCTTTACCTAGAGATAATATTAGCATATGAAGCACAAAAAGTACTTGCATACATGCACTTTGCCTACTCGTATACACTCACACTCAACTTATAGAACAAGGGAAATGAATGTATGTATTAGATGCATCACACACTCTCTATTTATAGAATAAGGGAAGCAAATGCATGTATTATAAGCAAATACAAGCATTATACCCTTGTATGAACAAAATACTTGCTTGCTATATGACTTAATATGTGCATTTAAATATATGATCTACCTAACTGAAAAGGAATAATTTGCATAGGGCAATGGTCTTATGAAGAAAACAAAAAAAAGGACAGTAGAAGCATAATTAAGAAAGCATACTGACAGCAAAATCACAAAGGTAGGTGGCTGAAAACTGAGATAATATAAACTAATGAACAACAGATCTTCAGACAGCCAAAATGATAAAAAGAAAAGGTAGAAACAAGAAATATAACAAATAAAGGTCAAAAGGTGACAATTTGCAGATTTAAAGCATTTGATATCTTCAGCAATCCTAATGTGAGGCCTTATAAAACAGAACTAGTATTACTGTAAGATGACCAAATTACCACATACAAGAAGATAAACTAATGAACATTGAGTATGCTTCTATTATAATATTATTATTAAATATATAATAACAATACAATATAATCTATTATTAGATTAGATTCTAATCTGTTATATTATATTATATTATATATTATAATAATAATAATATTATACTATATTATAGTAACATTGTACTATTATAATAATAATACTAATAATAGTAACAATACTAATAATAGTAATAGTACTAATAACAGTAATAATACCAATAATACTAATAATAGTACTAATACTAATAATGGTAATAATACTAAAATTGGTAAGAGTACTAATAATAGCAATAATACTAAAAATAGTAAAGCAGTAGTACTAATAATAGCATAGTACTAATAATAGTACCAGTAAAAAATAGTAATAATCCTAAAAATAGAAATAATACTACAAATCATAATTATACTAAAAATAGTAATAATACTAAAATAGTAACAGTACCAATACTAGTAATAATACTAAAAATAGCAATAGCACCAATAATAGTAATAATACTAAAAATAGCAATAGTACCAAAAATAGTAAACGTACCAATAATAGTAATAATACCAATAATAGTAATACTACCAATAATAGTAATAATACTAAAAGTAGTAATAGTGCCAATAATAGTAATAATATGAATAATAGCAATACTACTGAAAATAGCAATCCTACTGAAAAATGCAATAGTACTAAAAATAGCAATAGTACTAAAAATACTAATAATGGTAATAATACTAATAATAGTAATATTACTAAAAATAGTAATAATGGTAATAATACTAATAATGGTAATATTACTAATAATAGTAATAATACTAAAACTACTAATATTACTAATAATAGCAATAATATTTATATATATGTGTGTGTCCATATATATAAATGTACAGATATATATACACACACACACACACATGTCCATATATATATAAATGTATATATTAATTACATGTTTCATTACATATATATATAATGAGATAATGAAAATAAAAAAATAAAAACAAATAGAAAATAAAAATGTATAAAAAATATAATTAATATAGAAATATAATATAAAAAATTCCAAAACTGAAAAAATTTCAGTAGTCATATGGGGTAAAATATCTAGGGATTTCTAGCATATTCTTTCCGAATTGAAGTATTTTTTTCATTAATATCTGTGTATATAATCATTGCTTCTATTGATTTGATACAAATACATTACATAAACATAATCTAAAGCACCGAACTATTATATTTTTCTCCTTTTCTTATCCTAGATTTCATTTCTATTTTCCTTAATTGATTTGATTCAATCCGTTGAGTTGCAAGTTTACATATATATATATATATATATATATATATATCAATATATTTATACAGATATATATCTATATAGATGTACAGATAGATGTACAGATATATATATATATATATATATATATATATGTATGTATGTATGTATGTATCTACAAATATATATCTATACATATATATGTCCATATCTATATATATGTCCATATATATATATATATATATATACACACACACACACACACACACACACATATACATATACATATACATACACACACACACACACATACACACATACATATACACATACACACATACACATACACATATACATACATATATATATATACATATGCACATACACATATATATACATATATATATACATACACATATATATACATATATATATACATATACATATATATACATATATATATACATATACATATACATTACATAAACATAATCTAAGGCACCGAACTATTATATTTTTTCTCCTTTTCTTATCCTAGATTTCATTTCTACACACACACACACACACAAACACACACACACACACATACACATATATATGACGTATATATTTGTGTGTGTATATATATATATGTGTGTCCATATCTATATCTATATATATATATATGGACATATATACATATCTGTGTGTGCATATAATATATATATACACACACACATATATGTATATATATATCTATGTATAATACATATATACATATATATCCGTATATGTATATATGGACATATATATATATTTACAATCATAATTTTATATTATTATTATTATTATTATTATAATATACAATTAATAATATCAATGATAATATATTATATTATATTATATGATTGAATTATAATAATATTATATTATTATTAAGTATATATAATAATATTTTATAATAATATAATATAATCTATTATTAGATTAGATTCTAAGCCGTTATATTATATTATATTGCTGTATTATATTATAATATTATTATTTTATATTGTATTATGTATTATGTTATAATTATAATAATATTATATTACATTGTAGTAATATTCTACTATTAATAATGCATGATTATATCATATCATATCATATTATGTTATATTATCATGCTATAGTATTCAATATTATATTGTACTATATTGCAATCATATTATACAAAATAATAATATTTTAATATATAATAATATATGATATTATATTGTATTATACTTTCCCCTTTGTAATACTATGCAATATCCTTTATTGTCATTTATCATACCAAAAGCACTTTCTCATTTTGGTTACCAAACATACGTCAGTTTACAGTACTTTATAAATGTAGTTACCAAATAGCAAATGGATTTTAATAAAAATTCTACTTCCAAAAGCTCTACTTTCCGAAAGCTCTACTTCTAAAAACTATACTATCAATAGCAATCCCAAATAGGGCCTTAAACTGATTAAAGCTTATATCCTTATTGCCCACCTTTAGGTCCTACAAACTGACAATATAAGAGAGATTTCTGTCACCAGAGATTAAAGTATCATTCAGGCTAGCGGTATGGATCACCACATGTCATGCCAATGCCTGACCAGCACATGGCATAGCTGCATGCCAATGTATACCAATGCATGCCAAACATTACATGGCATGACACAAGCTGCATGCCAATGCATACCAACGCATGCCAAACACTACATAGCATGACACAACATGACTTTTGCACATTATACTTAAAACGTTGATTGTCTCTTTATATGGCCTATCAAGGCCAATTGGACAACAAAAGAGTGAAAAGATCATTTGTGGGTCATAAATTTATTATTTTACCAGCACATATTTTGAGCACGAACTAATATTAAAGCTCAATGCTTGTCCAAAACGCAATTCTTTTGGTTTCAAAAGTTGGACTTGTCATAAGACATATCTAACATAAATTCACAATTGCAGAAAAAAAGAAAAGAAAAAGAAAAAGAAAAAGAAAAACAATTGCAAACAAGCAATATATTGTTATGCTGTCGGTCATACACAAGTTAGATCATAACATTAAAATTTACGGAAATACGTATGCATAAAAAAACAATTCACAGGTAAGAGAAGAATGCATATATCGTGTTATCAACTAGGGAATTAGCTTTATCTAAGTAATAGGGACATTTCCCAGAGAAAAGGTACAACATTACATACCTTTAGGTCCACATATGCCAAATAGTACTGAGGATACTTTCCTCCTGGCCCACCAAATGCTTCTTGCCAAGAGTCCAGCAATACCAAAATTTTATCTCTTACTTGCATATCTGTCTGTAATTTTTTTCATAAATATTGAAGAGAAAAATACATCATAAGAAGCAAAATCTAGTCATGCTCAACCCCCGCCCTCCCCCTCCAACCCCACCACCAAAGAGAAACATTTTTAAGGTATGATTTATATGAAACAGGCAAAAGGAAGCTTGCACATATCTTTTTAATGTATTTTCTTGATAAGGATATTACTTAGACTTAATGAAGAAAGTTTTTAAGTCAATGAGATTTCACATGAGATTTAAGAACATGTGCTTCCTTCATGCCACTAAAATGTTGATTCATGCATTGCAGTTACGGTTAAACCTGATAAGCAGTCTCAAATTTCTTCACCTGCGTAGGGGTGTTAATGGGCTGGAACTCAAGCCCAGAATTTAAAACTTAGGCATATGCCCTGCATAGCCTGAAACTCACGGGGGAAAGAGACCAGGCCTTAGCCCAATCTGACTCTAATAATTTTTCAGCCTGGCCATGCTGAAACAAGAAACAGTTTATTTTCTAATGTTTACAAGCCTAGTCTCAGCCTGAAAAATTTCAGGCATTTTCAGGTTTTGGGACAATCAGGCTTTAGGACAAAAAAAACCCGGTTGTTTTTAGTTGCATCTCTCATATCATTCAGGCCGGCCCTGCTCATTGACAGCCCATATAGGCCCATGGAAAAATATCTGCAAATCACATTTATCCAATATATAAGTGGCCCGCAAATTGTGATTATGCCCATCAGTCGAAGCATACATCCTTGCAGAGATAGTTTATACAAGTTTTGGTGCCGCTGATATTCCTAATGACTACAACTGAGAACAAGTGTTCGTTTAGATTCAGTTAAGACATTTTGTCATAATATCAAAGAAAAAGACTATTGTATATATGTCCCATAAACATTAATTGAAGATAAGGACTACAATAATCAACAACAGGATATTTATGGAAAAGGCACAAGCATGCAAACCTACAATATGAACATCAATCCATATTCTACCTGTCCCAGCTCTTTCCACAAGTTCAATTGGAGATATGCATTACTAAGATGCTCTACCCTTCTAATTCTCTCACCCACACAGAATGTAAGGACATGAGAGTAAAATTCTATACCCAGATAATGAGCCAATAAACCCTACCCAAACTACACGATATTGACAAAAAATTCCTTTCTCAAGAATATTTTACATCCTTGGTAACACAAACCTTGACTAGTCCTTCACACAACTTTCATACGCATATCTCAGGTCTTCTCTCCCTCTTCGAGAGGTATGGCGTGAACGTAGCTTTTTTGTTGCTGAGGTCCCATCAAATCTTCATGCACATGGTTATAGCCCATACCATCTCAAATAGTTACATTTTAGCCTCTCATTTTGTTTCCTCTCATGTATTAACTTAGACCCACCCCTTGCTTTTATCACCCATCCACATGGCATTCTTAAAACCATCATAGTCATCATTTTTGATTGGGCTTCCTTTAATGTATGACCCTTGGAGCAATACAACATTATTTTGGCCATGTTGCTATCTTATAAAGTCTTTGTTTATGTCTCTAAGACGTGGGAACCACACATCACCCACAAACACTTCTTTGTTCCAGCCATTAAGCTTTGAGTATGCAAGGTATGCCTCTGCCTGTCTCTCATTCTACGGTATAATATATCCAAGATAACAAAGGTAATCAATCACAAAGAGGTATACTTTCGCTGTTAAATCACAAAAGAAAATACTTATTTGTTCCACTGTGGTAGATCCAAGATAACACATGTAATCACAGTTTTTTTTTTTTTTTGGCGCGCGGTTTTTTTTTTTTTTTTTTTTTGGTGGGGGGGGGGGGGAATAACTTTAACCAGGCAGTTAAGCCCTTCACCTCTCATATTTTATTCCCATTTTACATTTCACCCTTCTCCCATTACCTTTTACCGTACTTTATTGCTACCTTTTTTTTGCCCATTTTTACTTATTCTATAATTGCTTAACCCATGCTTTTCCAACCAAACACAATTTTTGCCATTTTAGCAAAAAGATGTGGTTAACCGACTAATAACCAAATAACCTTTTTTTGGCTTCATGGTTAACTGGTTACCACCCCGTGATTGACTATCCTGGAAACAAATACAGCCTTAATTGTATCCAAATGTAAGGGAACATGAAGGACTACGGAGATCTGAAATCATATAAAACTGGATATAACATTTTAGCCATTGTGGTTTTGTGGAGAATTTGAAAAGAACATAATGCTAGGATTTGCAGCCTACATCTCAAATCTGTGGAGGAGATTAAACAAAGAAGTGAAAATATATTGGTTCAAGTGGTCATCTTTTTTATTTTTAATTATAAAGAAGATATAAATAAGCAGGTTCAGAGTATTATTTTTTTGGAGAGATGGTTTTACTGTAGTTCATCTTATGATCCTAATGAAATGAATTGGTAGACTTGTCAATCTTTTCTCAAAAACAACAAGAAAAAGAAAAAAACAAAATGCAAAGGAACATGTTCACTGAAATTTCTGAGGGAAATTTTCATTACAGTGTTTTAGTTAAAATAAATTGAGGGAGATACATTCGTAACTCAAAATGGACATAAGAGCATTGGGTAAAAATACTACCAATTATGTACCATGATCAAACATCCAGTGTTCATAGACCATAAAAGGAACTAACCTTTTTCCTGACAATTTTAACCATGTCTTGCAGAATATCACGTTCAACAACTTGAAAATGCACATAATCACCACAGTTCTTTATCATCGTCTCTAAAAGCTGCAAAGAGCAAACTGAAATGTTATAGGAAATATGTGGCACAATTTCAACCTAGATGTCTACAGAGTCAGACAAATATACTGAACATAGATCACAACTGTCATCTAGGGGCCATTGTTTCGCTGATAAGCACAATGGTGTGGTTCAAGTCTTAGGGCAGCCACTTCATGGGAAAAAAAAAGGACAAAAGTAAGGTCTATCCCCAGTCCACCCCTCCCAAGACCCCAGAATCCCAGGACCATAATTGGATAATGACCCTTTCAGATTAAAACTGTCAACCGATATACATATGCCTCCAAGCAGCATGCTAACAAAAGAAAATAACTTCATTGACAGAACAGACGAATAGCAGAATATTAAATGCACCACCTATGAAATTCATGATTCATTGTTGAAAAGGTAATATAAATATCAAAATTTGAAGCCATCAATACTATGATTCTCAGTTAATAAGCCTCCATGCTACTTAACATCTAGATGCAAAAACAGAAACAGATTGTGTTCAATGAATGTATATGTTTAGCTTTCGTGAAACTATGCACATACCGTCAAAGCCAGAAATTGGACCTTTGGGTTTTTATGTTGCAGGCGCTTCTTCACAGCTTTGACCACATCTTTTGCCTGCCTGATTCAATATACCAAATAAGTTTTTCACAAACAGTTCCAAACATATCCATCATAGAGCTTGAATTGGCATTAAAATTTTTAATGCGGCTAAAGCCGTAAAACATCCATCATATGACCAGGAAAAAAGAATCTCAATTTGTACAATTCATGGTGTAATTCTAGAAACAAATCAAGGTGTAATTCTAGAAACAAATCAAGGTGTAATTCTAGAAACAAATCAAGATGTAATTCTAGAAACAATCAAGGTGCCCATCATCTATGCATGCAGCATGGACATAATGTGAACAAGATACGGAGGGCAAGCATGTGCTTTGTGAGAGACAGAGGGAGTTGAAAATTACAATGTATAAGACATCTGGTTTCCAACAAGTTACTGTTAAACTAGATATGTAGCCTCCTAGTTTATAACATCTACAAGTCTTTCATCTCCAATCTTAAACCGATATTTTGTTGTAATACAAATTGAATCAAATCATGAATAGAGGTCATGATGCAAAGACATCTTCCCGAGGTATGTTTTATAAACCATTTCTTCAAAATCAGTTTACTGGCATGAGATTAAGTATCTCTCTTCTTTTTACAATAAAACTTGCCTACTAAAAACTGGTCATCTTCTGCAGTACCGACTCGGTCCTTCTACCAATAGTAAATATGAAAGATGCCAAAGTGACCTTTAATGCTTCCCCTCAATCTTCTTCCTTCCTTTCTGATAATGATTTCTGACTTCGAGAAAACATTGCCAATGATGGTTTTAGATAATATTAGAGCTTTTTTATTGTATGCCTGTGTGGTAATAGTAGTAACAAGAAACATGGTTGGTCATCGTTTAAAGAACAGCTAGAGAGTTCTATCGGATAAAACTTGCATTGATATGATTAATCATTACAAGAGTTTTGACTAAACACAAGGAGATATTAGAATGGGCTATTTTAATAATTTGTAACATATACCATCCACCACATAATAAAAGAAAGGGAATTGGTTGGCAGTTTTTCTTATGGTGTATCAGTCCATGAGTGGCATACAACAGGAACAGTTTTACATGCAATGACCATGAAAATTGTTGCCAGCAAAGCTCCTTTATTTCTTTATGAGGACTTCATCTTTGGCATAATGTAGACATCAAACATATATAATTCCATCACATAGAGTTATAGGCATATCATGCTCTTGTATTGTATATTATTAAGCTGTAGAATGCGACCAGTCTACCTTAATAGTCACAATGTTACTTAGTTTCCTTTGTTGATAAGCACTGCACTTTGACCAAAAAAAAACTCACAAAAGTGAGAAACATTGCATTTCATAACTGCACACAGGAACAAATTAAAAAAAATGAAAGAACTTCACATCTAGGTTTAATATTTATATTTTTGAAGTGATCTAAGGGTGATCCTAGTTCTAGGAACTGCAGATATGTCAGCACCACCAGAAACTAGGTGCATTTTACAGCATGAAGCTCACACTCACCAATACGATATGGCTAGCATATCAATCAAGGTACACGGTACCGACTGTACCGACGTACCGGTGGGCATCGGTACCGGTACGGTACCGAACCAAACCGAGCCGAACCGGTACGGTACCGATGAGGCTAAAAGCCAAAAAAAAAAATTGGAGCCGGTACAGACTGGTCGGTTCGGGCTGGTACCGGTTCGGCACGGGCCCGTACCGAGTCGGTATGGGTCAGTACGGGCCGGTACGGTTCGGTACCGAAATATATAGCTGTACCGTACCGGTAGGATCCGGTACCGGTATGTACCGGCCCGTACCGACCGGTACGGCAGACCATGATATCAATTCTTATTATCTCAGCCAACATAAATGGAGATATTCTGATATATTGGCTGACAAAATACTAAAATATCAAACAGTATTTCATAATCAACCTTAACAATCCTAAAGTACCCTTTTTACTATTAAAAATTCATACTAATGTCCTAGAGTGTTTCAGGATTACTTAACACCATATTTACCAAAATTCTTATATCTCTATTCCTAAAATATTGGCTGAGATCTCAAAAATCTTGGTCGTTTTCTATTTTCCAACTTTCCATCTCTGCCAAGTTTATCTGAGGTCTTGGTCCATTTGGGGCATGACCACCCACCAAGATGATCAAAATTTCCATTTTTTTTTAAAAAAAATAACCTTAATTTTCTAAGAATGATGATGCCAGCATCCTTCACACTTCAAGCGCCTTTTACTTGCTGTTTGGTAGCTGGTAACACTATGCCTAACATCACATGCCACCATATCTGATCCCTATTGTTTTAGCATACTTGTTTGCATGGATTAATGGCAGATGATGGATGGCAAGAGCTTTTGTTCCTTCAATGTACTGAGAGGCATGGTGTGCAAGCTCATAATCACTTCACGTTGAATCTCCACCACTAAGAATTCGTTTGGTTTGCGGGAAAAGAAAAGAGAAAGTGTGGTCAACGAGAAAATAAAGAAAAGTCTCTCGTTTGGTTAGAGTTTTCAAAGGAGAGAGATGAAAAAGTAGCATTCTCATGGGAATAAGATTCTCATATTTTTATGAAAAAACAATCCATGAGAGACATGGGAAACTACTTTTCCACCTGTTAGGATTTGGAGCCTCTTTTTTTTCAAAAGTATTTTTTGAGCTATCAAAATCCATAGGTAAGATTTTTTCCTTTATTAAGGGTATAATAAATATTTCATATAACTTTCTTACAAAAGTAGATGCTCAACCAAATATAAGCCACGAATGTGCCACTTTCCATGATCAACCAAACATGCCAAAACTATTTTTCCAGGCATCATATTCTCAAAAATCATCTTTCGAGAAAAAACATTCCAGTAAAAAAAAAAAATTCTTCCCATGAACCAAATAGGTCCTAAGTTTGATTTTAGAAAGCTTAATCCCCTTCCTCTTAAAGAGATTCAATATAGTCAACCTACTGTCTAGCACCAAATCAATCAGGAAACTAGCACGGAAGCATAGCTAAATTACATTTATCGCCACCTTAGCAAAATATCTGAGGAAATACAGAATAATCCTTCTAAATCAAGTTTCGAAAAAATAATAATAATAATAATAATAATAATAATAATAATAATAATAATCTATACAGAATCTCTGAAGCAAGAATACCGAGAATTTTAAGAACTTAAAATGCTTTAGGACCAACCTGGCTTAATTTTATCTGAAAACAACTTGATCAACTTTGACCAGCTTCCTACTATGGAAAGAACTCAAAGAAAACCCAACAGAACCCCAAAAGAAAAACTAACCCAACTCCAAAGCTTCAAAATAACCCTTTAGGTCAACTAATATAAGTAAGAGTCTTTAGCATCAATAATTTCAAATTCTGGGTTTGGTGATCCTTCTATATCTAAGAGTATGTAACTGAACCACGAGTTATTATTTATCAGTAACATGCATCAATTAGAAAGAAACGCAGTGCCAGTAACATGTAAGAAGCATGTATAATTCACTCAATCATTCCTCGACAAGAAGCATGATCAAACTCACTATCTACGCCACATATTTGGCCGAAAATTTTCATCACATCATAGGACAAGCTATTCTTTAAAAACTACACATAAATAAATAAATAAATAAATAAATAACAAGGACAATAAGAAAATAGCAGCAATCCTCAACATTCAATTGAGCAACGGTTTCATATGACGCATCAGTTTTCGTGAACAGAGGAAACTATGAAGGACAAAAAAATTAATAACCATAAAACTTGCAAAAAATCCATAAAAAAAAAAATAAAAGGATCAGAAATTGATGCTGCGGCAACGAAAATTTTCAAGTCAAAAATCAAGTCAAACAATTTCCTCACAAAACGAAATCCAGATACGCAAGATTCCAAACAAAACAACTAAAATCGAAATCTTTGACCACCCAAAAAGACCTTCAAGAATCAAGAACCCTAGAAGGCAAAAAAAAAAAAGAAATGAAAACAAAAGAAGGGAACTAAGCTTGAAACATATGAAACATAAGAGGAACAGCCAATCATTCTTTCCACAGTTTTGGATTATTCACCAGTGATCGGTATTGATGGAGTCGCAGATTTCCAAGTTCAACGTCCAATCGGGCCCGATGAGGAGATCGCTCGTCGCCTTCTCGACCCGGACCGAAGCCGAGGACGATGACATCTCCGCTCCCAGAACGAAACCCTAGAAGACGGCACAAGCGATCGAGAATAAGAACCCAAAAATCAAGACTCTTTTAGCTTACAAGCATTCCTTCGAAATCCCCCCCTCTCTCTTCCATTAATAATTAGTAAAGCCAGAAAACGAAACCGCGAGGAAGAAGAGAACATCTCTTTTATATATAAAAGAAAAGAAACCGGATTGGGAATCACTACAAATGCCCGAATAAAGAGGCCTTCTGTTCTTTTTTAGCGGTCCCCATGTTCTTTCATCCGTCATCCCCATTTGGACCTAAGAGCCCCAAACACAGAACCCAAATATGTCCACTGCCACGTGTGGCAGAAAAACGGGGAACTTATACAGCTTCGAACCAGTCGCATCGTGCCATATGGAATAGAGTGCCGATTGGGGACCATGGCTGGGATTTCGTAGGAAATATTCGAATTTGTTTCCTTAATTTTGTAGCTGTTATCGTCAGTGGAAGGCGGCACGGGAAAGTCTTGGGCGGCGAGAGATGGAGAGAGGGAGAGGGAAAGGAGGGCCCACCACAAAGTTGGGGAGGCCAGCTCCGCCGTTCGTTTGGTGGACTCCAGTTTGTGGAAGTCTCGTTCTGTCCGCATGATTGACTGGTACACCGGCGTCACCACTGTTTATTTTCAACTTTTTGTTGGAAGTTAAGTTGACTTACAACCCGATGGGGTCTTATGATTAGGGGCAGGCATATGAAATGGATGAAATCTATGGATTATTTCGTAATGCCCGTTCTGGTTCATGCAGTATGGCTGTATGGGGTTTGGTGAGTGATGACGAAATTGATAATAAAAAAAATGGCACATTAAATGGGCATGAGCCCAAGGTAGAGAATAAAAAATTAGGTCACGCAGGACACCAGCATTGACCAAATATCCGTCAATTTAGACAGGGCGTGTGTGGAGATGCGTGATTCATTATCCACTTTCCCCCCTTCAATCACATGCATCCACGTAGCAAGAAGTGGAAATAATTTATTTACATATATCGATACAGAAAAAATGTATAAAAAATCAAAAGGAAGGTGATAGCAGACTTGCGAGCTGATAATTATCACAATGCACTTGCTTTCTTGTTACAACATTCGAGGACTATTTTTTCTTCTTTTTTTAAAGAAATTATCACCCTAGTTATTCTGCATGCACTGGGTGCACATAGCCAATTACGGGCTAATTCATCGACTATTTATCTCGGTGCATTACTACAAAAATAAACAAGTGTAATTATCGGTCTTCACAACACATGGTGCACACCAAAGTCGAGCATTTTGTAGTTGTGCTATGGCTATACATGTTATTATCTAATTCATCCAATTTTGTCCTGATGATTTTTTGGACTGCTTCAAGTGTCACAATGCCATCTTTAATCTTATCATCTTATATGTCCCCATTATATTAATTACAATTCTGCATGGCATTTAGTGTCAGTTGCATCGATATTTCATGATTCAGAATTAATTTGCACTTGAAATGGAGATGCACGTCCTCCCTCCTTGCTTGAATTAAGTTTTTCGGGTCCAAGAATTTAGAGAAAGAACAACTTAGTTAACCTCAATCATATACCTGAGATTCTCTCTACCCCGGGGGGAGGGAGGGTGACAAGAGGACAGCATTAATTCCAGAGAGTACAAGTGAAGTCGTTAGTAGATTATGTCACAACACGTATCCCTATCAACTCAGAACAAGTGATGTATTGCCCCTAGTTAGATAAAAGCAAGTTGGTGCCGGCTCCTTTGCAAGGCTACAATTTCACGACTAGTTATCTCAGGGTTAGCATTTTATATCCCTTTTTCGAACCTGGTTTACGACACTTATGAACAAGTGAAGGACTAAAAATATAACAGCCATCCAAACCAAGGGATGAAAAAAAAAATCCAGTTCACTATCTCTTTGGGTGCTTTCTTTGATTTCCTGAGGAAACCTTCTCTTTATCTTTCAGTTCTTTTATTGGAAATGAAATCAATCAATGAAGAGAGAGAACTTTCAAGAGGAAGAGGAAAAGAATCATTAAGACCTAAATATTAGATGACAGTCATTCCAAAGGCAAGACACTGATTTCCCAACAATGGCTCCATATGTGCAAAAAGTTCTCAGATAACACAGAGAGAATAATCAAAGAAACATTCACGGCTTACAACCACTATAACAACCATTTGAGTCCAAATTAAACATGAAACCTCTCACGGACACACATGACCTTAATTTTCATAAATAACAAATTATGTATTTGTTCCATCAAAAAAAAAAGGGAAAAAAAGAATCTTATTGAATTTAAACAAAGAATTAGAATGAAGCAACGAGGCCCAATCTGCCTTCACCTAGTTCTGGCTAACAATGAAAATTTTGCAGTCACTCGTCACTTATGGGAACACCTAGCTTTTCTGTCTCTTCTTCTTCTTATTCTTCTTCTTCTTCTTCTTCTTTGGCTTAAACGGGTAGATCATACCTGATGAGTGCGGATTCATCCAATAAAATTAGAAAACAAAATGCCAGCCTTTCTATCTCTGACAACCAATCAAAAACAACCTAATGTTGCCACAGCCAAAGGAATTGTGGCAATGTTTAATACCCTCTTTCTTCTTGCCACGTGGACATGATTACAGATCACAAATGGTGCAAAAATGAATGCAGAGTCAATATTTGGTTCGACAGACAGACTAAAGCTTAGCCTTCTGAGAAGCTTATCTTTGGTATTGCTTTTCTTGCTCATCTGCATTGCCCACCATGCAGAAGTTAGCCGCCATCTTTATTAGACACCAACTTTAAGATGAATTTCCTAATAAAAACCTCAGTTTAACCTACTCGACTAGATGAACAGCCTAAGATTAATTGGCTATGGAGGAGTTAGGAGCTTACTTGAGCTATGACCATTGAGGAATCACCCTTGTAGACTTTGCATGATCTTGTGAGAAAAGTTCCCTCAATGGTGAAATCACAAACATCCTTGCCGGTGTTTGACGCCAAGAAAATGTTTAATTTGCTCTTAAACTGAACTATTTTAGTCTTTTCGACAGTAAATAACAGATCTTTAGGGTCAAAGCTGCCACCGATAAAAACTTGCCATTGGCCATGGGCATTCAGTACCTGCACATAACGTATGTAGTTAGAATTCTATATGACTCATAGATGGTTATTATTAATTTCTAGTAAAATTTTGCCAGATGAAAACAAAGTATAATATATTTCTATTGCTTTGAACAATTTTCTCAAAAAACCTTTCTACTTGTAATCTTGCTAATTTTTCAGCTTGACACTTTGTCAAACTGCCTTCTGTACCTTATCCCCTTAAAGAAGGAAGTGGAGCTTGCTCCTCCTCGCAACATATTTTTTTTTTTAAAAAAAAAAGTTTATTGCTTCCAACAACATGAGCTTAAATACAGATGCTTTATGGTGCCTATATTGGTGTCTTTAAGCATAACTGACCTTGTAGCATCTCAAATTTAGTGGAATTGATATAAAAATGTTGCAGGTCATTATCTTCAACATGAAAATATTAAAATTTGAGATATAACACGATACTAAGCTATCTTCACAACCATATAGAGAAAATCAAAGAGTATTTACTAGTGTTAGTAACAAGCAATTCTAATTAATTCCCGACTGCCTACCCTGGCTTCTATTATAAACTAAGAAAGAAATTATCATATTAAAGGCCTAGAAGAGAAGCAATTCATTTGATCAACTGTAATGGTCCTCCAAAACCTTCAGTTGCTTAGAGGAACAAATAAAAATTATAGCAAGGGAAAAGAAATTAGAAATTAGTTGCCGGCAACATCAGAATTTTTTTCTTTGGGTCTGAGTTGAAGGTTTCTCTTCTCTTGTATACCTTTCGTTAACTAGCCACCAAACTACAAGGCTTAAATTACTATAGGACGAAGAATGTATATAAAGGCTAAATATTTTGTTTGCTGATTCTCACATATGTATTTATGCTCGTTTAATTTAATTTACTTGATTCACCAAAAAAAAAAAGAGGATGCACGGTAAAGTTTTATTATTATTATTGTTATTATTATTTGGTGGGAGGGTACAGTTTCTTCACAATTAAACTTGCCAACAGAATTAAAAGCTGTTCTTATGGCATCTTAAATTACTAACATGCTATCCTCTTCTTCAGAAAAAAACATGATATCAAATTTGGAAATGCGAGCGTGTGAGAGAGAGGCCTGAGAGGCAAGGCAAACCTTCTTTTGAATGGAAACGAGGGGATTTCCGGAAGCAACATCGAACAATGTGCTCCTTTTCCTAAGGTTGGACCATGGGCTTTTGGTCTCGTAGATGACGTTGCCAGCCGAGGCATCAGTTGCAGTGAAGGATCTACGCTTCACACCGCGGATCTTCTTCTTAAAGATGAGCTGAACAGGGTGGGAAGCACAGAATTGAGGGCCGATGACGGCCAACGGCGAAGTGCTTCCGCTTGATGCATCCATTTCCTGCCAAAAATGGAAACTCTACCTTCTTCTTCAATCTCTCTACTGTCTTTCCTTTCTTCTCGTTGTTCTGGTTCTTGGATATCTGGTCTATTTATAAGCAGGTATCCCCCTCGTTATGGTCGACCTTCCTTTTGGGTAGGAATTCAAACCATAGAATATTACAAGGAAGCTTGTTGGCCCATCTGATTCCCAAGAAAAAACATGTGGCGTGGTGCAAAATTCTGTGTTAACTGGACAAATGTCATTGATATTTGTCACGATAGAATTGAAGGAACTTGTTATGATAAATATTATATTCTTGATTTGATGATGATATATTTTTCTTCTCATAGTGATACCATGTAGATATTTCTATACGCGCGACGCCAATTCTTCCCTGCGTAGCAAAAAGATGCTAATCTAGTCATCTATAATCCAAGTCATCATTAAGGAATATTAGACGTCCTACCAAAATCAAGGAATATTAAGCATCCCACTGATTTCTCTTGGTTCAGGTTGAGTGTCAAACTAATGATGTCCTCGAATGGACTGCTGCTATTCCATCAAGTTAGTTTTGTCACGTGGAATCTCTTCTCCAGGTTTTCAGCTACAGTCGCTAAAAGGATCTAAACTTTGATGAACTCTAGTTCTGAGGGATAGCTATGATTTGAAGTCCAAATGGCCGGCGCCCTGAGCCATTCAAAGGAGATTGGCAAGAGCCAATTCGATTTCCATCGGTTGTTATCTTCTACCTTGGCTCGTTCCGGAGATGTTTATTAATAGCCGTGCACTCTTAGCTATTTGAATGAAAGAGGGCCCGAGAAACATCCATATACTCTCTCCTCTCCCCTGTGGCCTCCTAGCTGGAGCGAGCTTTCGCTTCCGCCTGGACCGAAGAATTCCTCGTCAACTTTCTCTTCGTACTCTATTCCAAGATGGAAAAAGTTACGTAAATCATACAATTCGCACGGGTTCTTCAATGAACACGTGAAGGTATATAACCGTCGAGTGAGAAATAGCGCATAATTAACATTTAAATTCACATCAGTCTTCAAAATAAATAAATATATATATACTATACATGTATTTGGTTTCCATGCACGCCCTGGTTGGATGTCGGGTTTAGCTATCCAACGACAAAGCAAGTGCTGTTGGAAGAAGTGTAAAGAGAGGCATTCAAGAGGATCCTATGTGAACTTTGATCACTACGAATAGAGCTAGACAAGATTCAAAATTAAAATTTATCATATTAAGAAACCGAATTACAAATCAAACTTTCGAAAATGACAACTTTTATATTTATATACATACGCACGATGCCTAGTTGAGATAATCTTTTTTTTCTTTCAAGTAAAATAATATTTCAAACTTTATGACATGGCACCACTCTTGAAGGATGCGTTGCAGCTAGCAATCAGGCCCAAGTTCTATTGTTTGGGTTAGGGATGTACACAATTCGGATTGGATCAGTTCAGAAGTATTTTTGAAACCAAACCGACTTAAATTGGTTTCCTCAATATGAAATTCAAACTAAACCAATCTAAAATGAAATCTAGTTCAAACCGACTAAAAAATTTTGGTACAGTTCGGTTCGGTTTATCAGATTGGAAGAAGAAAAGAGGAAGGGAGAGAGAGAGAAAGAGTGGAAAGAGGGAGAAGAGAAGTCTAGTAGCTTCACCAATTCTAGGGAATTCAATGATCATGGTGGTGGTGGGGCTTGAAAGTGTTGACGTACCAAGGCCGCACATAGGCGATGAGGAGCAAAACAGAGAGAAAGTTGGCTACCTTTCGATTACCTAGGCTAACAGGCTAGCTAGATCTGTTGATGGATAAAGGGTAGGGCCGATCCAACATCCAGTTACATTAAGAGTTCGGTGTGGTTGGAACTAGAATAGGCAAGCAAGGGTGAAATAGGGAGAGGAGAGGAAAATAGGGGAGTTGCTTTGCTATCGATGTGCCATTGGACTAGATTTTACCATTGCTAGTTAGTGTTGAGGCCTAGGCTTGGACAGCTGAGAAGATGATGGTGAAGAGAAAAGCCACGACAGCAACAGTAAAGAAAACCCTAGAAGTCGATGCCATCTCGACCACATAGTAGAGAAAGAAAGACCAACTAATTGACTATTGATCTCTCTCTCTCCAGCTCGACGACGAGAAGAAGTTCTCTGCTGCTGCGAGGAGGAGAGGAGATGGAAATAGCAATGGTAGAATAGGCAAGAGCATTAGCTACGTTTAAAGCCTTAAAGGCTTCGTATATATATCGAGTTGTGGTCCCATAACTATTGATAATGTTGGGATTAAAATGGTCGAAGGGTGCTAGTTTCATTTAGCCCCATATCGACTATTTCTATGATACTTTCTCATTTTAAGAGAAGATCCTCCCAAGTCCTATCACCAACCTTGGTAGCTAGAGGGAGACTGGTATGTCAGGCTGGCTCGTCTATTCCAAGTTGAATTGTACATATACAGATTGATTTAGTTTAAGTTGCTTTTAACTTAAATCAAAACTAAATTAATTTTTTAATTTCAAAAAATTCTGTACCAAAAGTGGAAAAATCTTATAGGATTTTGGAGATAACCTATCCAGGTCACTTTTTCGAGATATTTCTCTTGTAGGATTTTGGCTAGGAGGTAACTCCCATTATAAATAAATAAAATTTGAACTAAGAGAAAAATCGAACTCGATTTTTGCAAGGGCATACCTCACCTTACTATTATAAATAAAGATTATGTATCACAGTTTATTTATAAATCATCAATGAAAGAAAAAGGAATATAAATTCTATTTTCACCAATCTTTTTCCATAATTTTTGAGGGATTCGAGTTCGATGGGTTGAGAAAATTCTTTCTCCGCTCCGGTCATATCAGAAACCCCTTCATCTTTTTTTGGGAGAAACACTTCGACCCCAGAAGTTCAAACAAGGATATATGTCAATCAATGCTTCCTCAGAAGTTCGATTGCATCTTTCTCTGCACTCCTTTCTCACTAGCTTGAGTTAATGTATGCAGCCAATATCTTAGTCTGACATCCAAACGGTGTTTTCCACTGGGGAGCGAAGAGGTGGTATGAATGCATCAAGCATGAAAAAGAGAAAGAGGAGCTTAAATTGCCAGGCATGGGCTTCATGTGTCATCAGTTCAAGGGCCTAAGCAAGGTTTCAGGGAAGGCTAATTAGTATGGAAGTAGATGTGGAAGGCTAGGCCTGGTTGAGGTTGTGATTTTAAGTGATGTTCGGTGGAGAGGACCTGTCTTGCGATCATGGACGACCTGATTTATGTGATGCCTTGTAGTTGTTAAGATTTTGTTGGGATTGCAACGCGTTGTCCCATTTATAACATAGGGCCTATACAGTCATGGTATGTTTAGGACTAGACCTATCCAATTCTACCTTTGAAGTAGAGAGAATCCTGACCCATTTAAATGAATGGTTCATGAGTAGATGCAACTTGGACTGCACTCGATAAGTTACACTCATTTGGAGGGTAGCCTACAATGGCTTGCAAGCTTCCCTAGATTTTAGGTTGTAAATTACAATCTCTTTTCTTAAATTTAAACAAACATCAAGGCTAACAAATGCCTAGCTGACCGCAAATTTCCGTCGCGTATAAACTCCACTGATTGTATCTGCAATTGCATCTTCAATGTCAATATCTTCATCGCGATATATCTCATGAAGAATCAATATGAGTGCAGCAATGAAACAATAGTTGGTGTTTGGATTGATGTGCACTCCAAAAATATGCTTTCCCTATGGCAAATTCATAGCCTTGTGTTCCTCGCTCATCTGCATTGCCACGTATATGTATGTATGTATGTATGTATGTATATAAGGGTTTTCTCAATCTTAGTGTCAAAAAACAAGAAAAGAAAAAGGAAAGATAAATCAACTGGATTCCAACACTATGCTAATCATGGGACTTTCTACAACCTAAGCTACGCCATGCATGATCACTTACATGGCCCAAATTGAACAAATTTTTAAGGACACATGTATGTATTTAGTCCTATATCGGCTATAAATTGAGCAGATCTTAGATACTTATGCAAACTAAGAAATTCAAATAATATGTTTCAGCTGGCTTTTTTGGGTGAGATCCTAAGTTGTTATAATAATAGAAGAGCAGACCTAGCTAATAGTACATGTGGACTAGAGGATATTACAACACAGTCACATTTGAGTTGCTATAGGCTGATCATGGCATTTATAATTAAATTTGTGATCCTCATAATTGAATTTGAATGAATGTATACTTTTAGCCTAGCAACGATGCCAACACTTAAAACGGAGAATGTATGCAAAGACCTATGTGGGCATATATTTAGTCTTTCATTTACTACATACTATATAGATCTTGGATATATACTTATATATGGTCAAGAAGTTCATATAATATCTTGCAGCTTTCCTTTCTAGATGCGGTCTTGGGTTGTAAAATTAATTAGCTTGAAAACCAAGAACAATTATCAGAGATCTGCGATTAAGTTGGAGAAAGAATCGGTATCTTAAGAGTTTGTCAAATGCTTCTTCTCCGTTGCCCTCTTACATAATGTTAGTGCTTAGTATAAAATTGTTAGATGACTCTTTTGGATTGCATTGTATCTCCTTCCTAGAGCCATCAATTAATAAGTTTCGGTGGAGCCTTAGCCCCTCCTTTTAAATATATGCATGTAAACAAGTTTATAGGCTTTATGTAACAAAGTTTTTTAATATATTTGCTTGCAAACAATTCATAGTAAGTGCCCTTAACACATCAGCTGCAGCGTCCATCGCAGCATGGACCACCTGGTCCGCCGTAATATAAATGCACTGCGTATTCATCCTGCTCCACATCATAACAATGACGAATTTTGGTATACTCCAAATGCAATGGATAATCGAAGTCCGCGTGTTTAGTCTTCATAAACATGTCCCTGAAGAATGATGATTTCAGATGGCCTTCGCTGGGAAAATGGCCGTTCCCCATCTGTGTGGTGGTGTGATAGCCTCTGGTTTCCGTGTCACAGACTTTCCCTAGCCATTCAACTTGTTTGGCAGAAGGAAGATTAGGGACTATGGACATTGGCCAATACCCAACTATTTCATCAGAAAGTAAGAACCACCAACTTTGTTGGATATCGTCCTGCCAAGGTTTTAGAACGAGAAAGTTAGACATAATAGACTAATATCATGCCTCACACAAGATTTATTTTGTAGAACACTATTCCAGATCTTCTTGGTCCGCAAAAATCAGCACATTATCATCTAAATTGTAACAAGATAGGGTGAACTTTTTCTAGACCCAAACTCAGCAGGATTACTTTTGTCATGAATTAATATTGAATTCATTTTAAACTTATTCCTGGTTGTAGTGGCTGGCTGAGTTGGAACTAGTTTTGGATTAAGGCTTAGTTGAGTCGAATAATCTACGGGTGCACACCATGCATGTTAAGTTAAAACATGAATATATATATATATATATATATATATATATATATATATATATATATATATATATATATATATATATATATATATATTCATGGATTGCGATTCAGATTAAACATTACAAGTTCATAACGAATGAAATTATCAGTTTATACCTTATAAATTATGGGCTCCACGTCATACTGCTTGCCACCGTAAGTTGACAAAGGAGCTAAAGCAGCGCCAAGCATGACTTTGTTGCTGATTTGGACGAAGCCGGGGCACCAGTGATTGTAGCACCCGTTTTCTCCATCCTTGGCCGCATTACAAAACAAATTGAGTTATAATGGATTAAAAGAGATCACTGGGGACTTTCAGAGCAGGAAAACAACTGGCACCAAGTCCTGATCTCTCTAGAAGGACAATAGGTCATTCTAGCCAAACTCTCTCTGGTTTAATTGGGTCTGCTCCTCGATCCTTGCTCTCAACCAGTGTGTTTGGATAATTTTTTGCAAACCAGTATGCTTTCAGCTTACCTAAGGTTGGGTCTAATTTGATGTAACATTTAACTCAGTGGTTTCTGGCTGATTGAGAGGTGCCTGAGTTCAAAAAGATACTGGGGGCAGCCTGGGCCATTTGCAGCCATCCAGTATATAAATGACGCCATGATCATCATTGCAGCAAGTAAAATGATCACCATTGCACTATAAGTAGAAGTTATCAGTGTGGATCCTTTGCAATTTTGACATGCACCAATTGCTAGGAAGTTGGTTTAAATGAAAGCATCTCGCATTCACATTCCATGTGTCTATAGTGTGTATAAATATATTCTTAAATGAGGGAAAGAGCAATGAAAGAGCAGAAAAAATTCTTACCCTCCAATTGGCAAAAAGTCTTGCCTCAGGGCCCAAAAACAAGGTTGGACAAACCTGAAATGCATTAAATTGAAGACCAAGATGAGCCTTTCTCATTAAAGGAAATGTACTAAGGTTCTAAACGCAAAATCAGTGAGAGCAGCAAAATCCAAGCTTCTAAGACTCACTCCCCATCCAGCTTCGACCAAGCTCCCATGATTTACTGCTGCAACTGAGTTCAAGCTCCATTCTCCACTCACAACAAGCAGATCCCAAACGCTAATATATGCTTTGACTCCATAATATGGCTGTAGCTCACTCTCCGTTGCTCCAGCAGTCTAAGAATGCAGACGAAAACGTTGAAGTATTCATCATACCTTGATCCTCAAGTGATAAACTATTGAAACCAAAGTTTTGACTCACTTGTACTGTACAATTCTGTGGCTCGTAAGTGCTCAAACCACCATGTCCGAAGGATCCAGCTTTCAGAAGGTCTCTCTTTCGGATTCTCTGAATGGGAATTGTTCCACTTGGGCAGCTTCCTCTCCTCTGCCATATTTGTTGGCCGGTTGCTTCCAAGGAAAAGTTATCTTTCTTCACCTTGGGTAAAAAACTCGGCCTCATCTATGCACAAATGATTCATTTTTGTTTTTCAGGAAATATAACAGATGATTACAATCCAAACAGCAACACAATCGCAGGTTAGACTATAGAGAAGTGGTTGCAACCCTCCAACTGGAGGAGATTAAGGTTCTTTGGGAGGTACAATTATAAGTATTTTACTTGGGTAATTCTCCCATCATTTCTTAAGGAAATGACTGCCGGTGCTCCCATTGTCATCCTCAGGACAAGAAGATTGCATGATGGAAACTAGACAAGATAAAAACCTAACCATGATAGTATGGTTCTTTAGTAGAGGATGATCGAAGGCAGGTTGCTTGTAAATGTCAACACAGTCAACGACGTCGCCATCTTCACTCTGCAACACCTCGAAGTTTATATTTTTTCCGTTTAGCAACATCATCAATGCCATATTTGCTGAATGTAGATCTTTTTAATACTTTCATAAAGAAAGAAACTAAAATTAGCAACGACCTGTATGGTCTTTACTGATGGCTTGTTGAGTTTTTTCAGAAGTCCCTCTATTTCAGCTTCTGCTGGAATTCTAGTCCCTGCTCCCACCACTCCGAACACGGATAGACCCAATACCAGAAGCCCAAAGCAACTCTTACTACAGGGAAAGTGGTAAAAAATTTCCATGGAATTTCTTCTTGTCACGATGCTAATGGTAAAAACTCTTACCTGTATTCATGATCAAGAAGTAACCCGGAAAACTTAAAAACAGATCCTTTGGAGTCAGAAGATAAACAAACCCAAAATGGCCTCAAATGAGAGCTAGAGGATTCATCCTCACCCAAAGAATATGTATAGAGGAAAGAAAGAGCATGGGGAGCAGAACTATCCAGAGAAGTGCGCCCAGAAAAGATAAATTTTATGAACATACTTGGCATGAGGCTCATGAAGTTTTATTCTCAGATATTTAATGCAGTACGATAACATGATCCTAAAAATATCAGAGAATTGAGTTGTTCTTATTCTCCCATACATTTAACGTGAGAGGACTCGGTATTAATTTATAAACTTTCTTCCGATGGTTATTAGTTATGAGCATGTTGTTACAACAACCAGGGAATGAATACAAGTGATGAGAATTTTATGCGGGAAAATACTTTTGGTAAGTTAGTATTCATCCACCTCATGTGTCTCGCACCAATTTCTTCGAGCTAGACTAACCCTCTCATGCCACGTAGAACTTAATTTTTGTGAACACCAAACTAGCACCTCCTAGAATCATTCTTCTAAAGTTTAGCTTGGGTTTTTGGTACAGCTTGACTTATCTTCTTTATCCTTGGAAGTTTCAGTGGTTATGTAAGTGCAAGAAGGTTTGTAGAGTCTTATATCCAAAGCTTAAATGTTGTGAGCTATGGAATTGTCATGAAATGAAAAACTCATTTAGCCACTGGCTTTTGTCGTAGTATTTTGACCCAAAAATAGCTCAAGGCATTTGAAATCATCTACTAGGCGATTCGACAAGTTATTAGTTGTACCGAGCGACAATGGATCTTTGCACCGAGTCAAAAGTATAGATTAAAGCCTGCACCAGAGAAATGGATTCATGAATTCAGTAATCACTTCTAGTAAATGGTTCCAGAGAAAGTCAGCATGAAGACCAAGAGTACAGCTTGAAAGAGATGTAGATTCTAAGCATTAGAATCAGAGTAGGAGAGATCGGAGTACAAAGAGAGGAAGGAAGATATGTGGAAGGAAAATTTATATGCAAGTTCATAAGTGGAGCTTTAATTATTTACAAGTCCCAAGGAACCACATTACACAAAGAGGCTGCAGATCATTTGCATGCTCTGCAATCTTTGTGGAATGAGTTGAGAGAAAAAAATATGCTCACAGATTCCTGAGGATTTATATATTACATATCGATCCCTGAGATTGCAAAGATGCATTCTGACCCCATATGAGAGAGATGTTGAAAAATAAGTTACTGTGAGGTCAACAAACTAATTAATTATTTATTGGTCCATGAAGACTGCAACTAATTTATTGCAGTCTCTATGAAATAAAGTTTTCAATCAAAATTTATTCAAAGAACCACAGGAATTCATTAGGGTAAATTACGGGTGCCTAAGACATGCAGTCCCGAAATGAGGTCTAGCTTGAAGAGAAAAATATTTATAGCCTCATAAGATGAGCTTTCACCTTACCTGTTTTATTACCAGATTGCAAAGAGCTTGCAGTCTCTCCACCGAATGTGTTAGAGTGAAAAATTATTATGGGCTCCCTAAGAGCATTTATTCTTTATTGGTCTATGACCAAGGATGCAAATCTAGTGAGATCTTTATACTGAATAAGTTGACATAGAAATTATTCCAAGGCCTCTGAGAATCCATTTTATTTCGCATTTTCAAAAATAACTGGGTTAAAATTATATCTTCAAAACAAATATTCATATGTTGATTCAAAATTTACAGTATATCCAGTGAACACCGAACAATGGCGTTATCATTTAATATCATCATTCTTCATTATTTTCCATTACAACAAGTAACAGCAGTCACCATAAAAGCTATTAGTTTATTATTAAAATTAGAAAAAGCTTGAATTTAACATGATAACAGTGCTTCCTGTTATAATGGTCTAACATATAATTCAAAAATACAAAAACTTGACTTGGCTCAAAAGTCAACCGAGTTGAGACGACTTGAAGACTTGGCCAAGAACATCTTAAACATCAAGACTCGATAATAAACTAATAACTAAAAAATATATTATGAAATGCTTAATAGCCTATAAAATTATGTGCATATGATGTAGAACGGCAGAAATAACAATACGCTGACAAGCATTAAATCACCACATTTTTTTCAATAATGAATGATTAAAAATTCTAAGAAATATACACAAAAATCAATACATTGAGCTGGAAACTAAAATAAACTCGACACATTAACATGCTATAGAGTATCAACTATTTCTCAACAGCAATTAAATACCATGAATTAGGAAAAACATAACGAACGGTGTAAAAGCTAGTAGAGGAGAAGTTGCTTGGTGGTTGCTTGCAGGTGACAATGATGAGGAGTAGGAGAGGTGGCCTTACAGTGGTGCCAGAGATGAGGTTGAGAGGAACAGGTGGCCCCGTGGTGCCACAGGTTATCGTTCACATCCAACAGAACTCTTCAAGATCTTATTATACACACATATCATAGCCTGTAAATGATCATTCTCCCTAGCAGGATTATAAGTCATTCAGTCTTCAATCATGAAATTGTTATCCAAAGAAAGATTCTAACAAGAGGTATCCATACAATTAATTCTAATGATCTTCAACAGGCACAGATCTAGAAGATGTTTTTCATTTCCAAGGAATAAGCATGCGAGAAAAACATTATTTAGAGGATTTATAGAAATACAACTCGTTTGTATTGATTCAATGGTATTACATATTCAATACAATGGGTTGCCAATCATCTGTTGAAGGGACCGCACATCAGCAACGCCCATCACAGCACGGGCCTCCAGGTCCACCATAGAAAAATTTGGAGCCCTGTTCCCACTCTTTCACATCATAACAACTAGGCAGTGATGCGGTGTAGCTCAAATTATTTGGAGCCAAAAAGGTGGCGCCTGTGGAATTAACCATTACAGAAACGTTGCTGAAAAATGATGATTTGCGATAACCATCACTAGGAAAAAAGCCGCTTCCCATCTGGGTGGTGGTATGATAACCTCTCCATTCTGTGTCACAAACTTTCCCGAGCCACTGAACTTGTTGGGCAAAACAAAGTCGAGGAATGAGGGACAGTGGCCAGTACCCAACCAATTCATCATTCAATGAAAACCA
Organism: Phoenix dactylifera; assembly: GCF_009389715.1. Classification (NCBI taxonomy): domain Eukaryota; kingdom Viridiplantae; phylum Streptophyta; class Magnoliopsida; order Arecales; family Arecaceae; genus Phoenix; species Phoenix dactylifera. The sequence goes on along the minus strand of NC_052394.1, from coordinate 4,521,598 downwards.
CCATTGCCTTTTCAAATGGTCCTGTCAAGGATTTAGAGAAGAAAGTATTAAGTTTTAGAGTAATTTCAGGCTTAACAACAATTTATTCTGCAGATCAATGAATTGGGCAATGCCCTAGCTATTAAGCCCTCCTCTCTTTAGATCCTTGGTGGAGCAAGTCCAAGTACTAGCAGTATAGGACTTATATAGTAACCTCGAGTAAGTCTTTCTCCCTCCCCCTCTTTTTACCTTTTGAAGAAAACACATTTATAGATTCACCAATTTCTCAAAAAAGCCAGATAATGAAGATGAGAATTATATTCTAATGACTGGCCAAGAGGGCCCTAGCCCCATGGCAAGCCCCCTGCCCACCTATGAGGAGGTTCTATAAGCAACTCCTCCCAAGGAATCTTCAGCAATTGTATTAATTGCAACTTACAAATATTGTTGAGCCACTAAGTCATAATTGGAAGCTTACGTGAGGTTTGGTACTAGTGATATCTGGCTGGATTTGGACATGCTAACTCCCAATTGAGACCTAGACCCATAGGATGTGCAGGTCTAAATTTTGATCCAAACCCTTCCTATTCAAGGAACGGGCCTAGCTCATGTCTAGGTTGGCAAGATTCCATAAGATTCATCAGGTCTATGTGTTGGGATATAGATATAGATCTATAACTTCGCCCCATAATCACCAGGTTTTTGGGATATAGATATCGAGTCAAGGTTCATGTCAAGCAAGTAAGACCATTTAGTAAGTACTATTTAATTCATGCCTTCAAAAAATCCATGAATAGCATAGATTCAAAGTATAGTTAATAAATTTTCTGTGTAAAATTATGTATTACTATACTTGGTAAAGGAATATCAAGTCTTAATCCAGGTTGGCTTGGGTTCATAAAAAATAAATCCATATCTTAATGTATAACATGATTGGGTCGAAGGGAAAATGAGCTGAAGAGGAGCCAAGCCAAGCCTAGCTCTAACTTGGCTTGTTTTATATGGTGCAAAGAAACTAGATCAAGAGATAGCAAGGCAAATAAGGAGGGAGAAGAACAAATAGATTTACATGTTTCAGCCTATGGCTTACATCCATGGGCAAGGATGATCCAGAAGACTTCACTAATGGTGGAGAAAGTACAAAGAGGAGACGCGAAAACGCTAATACAGAAGCCTCAAATCTTACAAGCAGTCAAAAGCCCCAAAATAGAAAAGATGCAATCCCAAAAACTCTAGGATAGGTGAACCCTATCTGTGTACCAACACCTCTGCCCCCTATAAGCCTTATAGCCCCCAGGTCGAGGGCCCGAGAGGAGAGTCTCTTTTAGCAACCTATCCTCTAGATAAAAGATGCCATAACATTTTATATTCGGATTGAGCTCGAGCTAGCATGCGAATCTATCCTCTAAATAAAAGACGCCATAACATTTTAATGAAGAAAATCGAACTCGAACCAAATTTTGAGCCAAACTCAAGCTAGCGACCGAGCAACTTGCTCATTTGCCAGTCCTAATTGGATCAAGTCAAGTTCGCATTTTCTATATCAAAATTCAGACTTCAAATTTATGATGGCTCCTTTTTTTTATTAACTAGGATTGAACTTGGGATGAAAGCTAGTCAAAATCAGAGATAAGGGCAGAATTGAAACCAAAATCGCTGGTATCCAATACATCCTCATGATGCGTCTATTTTGGATGCATACCCTACCCATAGGCCTATTGGTATGGATTGGAACTAGGTAGGATCTAGCATGATACAGGCTCTTGTAGCAAAGGTACTTAGAAATTTGTTTGTTCTCATAGTGAAATCTCACAGGTTTTGAGTATAACTAGTCAAAGGTACTTTGTCATCAGGTAATTAAGTTCAAGTTACTACACCGCATATACATGTTGTGTATGTTAAGCTAAAAAGGAGAAACAAATATTTAACTATATTCCAATTTACATAAAAAAAACAACTTCATATACAATGAAATGAATTCATACCTTATAAATTTTGGGCTCCACATCATACTGTTTATCACCATACGTTGACAAAGGAGACAATGCAGCACCAAGTGAGAGTTTGTTGCTGACTTGAACGAAGCCTGAGCACCAAAGATTGTAGCACCCCTTTTCTCCATCCTTTGTCACATTACAAGAACAAGTGAATTCTGGTGGATTAAATGGGACCACATTGGCTTCCAAGTTAGAAATTATTCAACAACTTAGACTAAGTCCTGATCCCTCTAGAAGAATGTGAGCCATTTTAGTCTTTCTGGTTTAATGCAGTCTGGCCTCCTTGTCCTCAAGAAATGTGTTTGGATATCTCCTGTCAACTCAGTGTGTTTTTAGCTTAGCTGAACCTGGATCTAACTTCTTGTTACCAAGTTAAAAGCCAGGGATGTCTAGCACTTGGGCCTAGGCTGATTATAAATCTACCCAAGATCAGTAAAATACCAAGGCAGCCAGGTCCACTTGCAGATATCCTGTTATATAGATGTTACGATCATTGTAGCTATGGTACATAATGATAATTATGGCCAATTTATGATATCTTTGCTTATTAATACGATCTTATAGTCTAATTCATGAGCGTACAAACTAGTTCAGTTGGACAAAGTAAACCAAAGTTGGTTACTGTGACTTAGTTCTAGAAGATCCACTGCACTATTTTGTTATTATCCATTGTTTCTCTTTATATCAGAAAAGGTAATACTTAGGATTAAGTCATTATTCAATCCAACAAAATCCAATAAGAGGCACAAGGCAAACTACAACTGATAAAGAGGCAATTTTGGGGATGTTATTGCAGGACAAAAATGTCATTGAAACCTTGAGTTGGGATAATGAAAACTGTTTCCCTGCTTTTGCCAGTTATGTAGGCTATTGGACCTCTCCTTTCTCAGAAAAGGGGAATGGTGATGACCTAAACTTTGTTTGACTTGAGGCTAAACTTGGTGGATGTTACCTTATTCCCACTTCCTATATGTGTGTAGTGTGTACATGTGAATATTAAAATGAGGGAAAATAAGATGAAGCAAAGAATCAAAGAATTACTCTCCAATTGGCAAAAATTCTTGCTCCACTTCCAAAAAACAGGGACGGACTCACCTGAAATAAATTGAATGCAAGATTTAGGTGAGTTTCACCCAAAAGAAAAAAAAGAAAAAGAAAAAAGAAAGGGACCAGGTGAGTTAGTCAAACAGCAATCAACCTGTCAGCATTTATAACAAATTGAGATGACACGTATACCTCTATGAGCTCCAATATAACACTGAAAAATAAGCTGACTTAATAAGATAAGGGATACATCTGTTTCATAAGACAGGGAGAATAGATTAATTATTGTGCTCTCTCTCGCCGCCGCCCTCCCCTCCCCCCCCCCAGCCCCCACCGGCGTAAGTGTGTTATGTGTGTATGCACGCATGTGAATAGCAGTCGAGCACCACTAATTTGGGAACTCATGTGAAATGGACAAAATGGAGAAGAGGTGCAACTTGGTACAGCCCGTTTTGTAAAGAGATTCTTCATTCAAACACTAAAGAATGACAACTCCCAAAGTTTAAATATTATAGCTAAATATAAGGTGTTTGAGAGCAACATAAAACCCCATGCTTGTCTGTTTTTTCACAATCTAATATCCACTCCAACATTCCAGTAATAGCCCTACCCCCCCCCCCCCCCCCTCTCCTCCTCCTCTATCTCAAAAAAGAATGCAGATAACCAAGGTTTTAAGTTCCAGTGGGACCAGGGGCATCCCGACCAGGCGACCATCCCATCCCATGAAGAAACCGAGACACTGTCATTCCAGGGGATTTAGAAACTTGCAGATAACCCTATTAACTATAGTTTTATTCGAATTTGCTTTGTTCTGCCTAGCTTTCTGTCAAATATTGAAATAAATCAAAATGAAATAGGCATTACTAAAGAAGTGACTTACCCCCCATCCTGCTTCTACCAAGCTATAATCATTTACTGCTGCAATCGAGTTCAAGCTCCATTCCTCATTCATGACAAGTAGATCCCGTACATTAATGTTTGCTTTGACTCCATAATACGGCTGTTGCTCAATTGCCATTGCTCCAGCAATCTAAGAACCAAGATAGAAGTGTTATGTACTTGTTATACCATGATCTCATTTGGTGATCAAATGAAACCAACAATTCAACTCACTTCTATTTTACAATTCTTTGGTTCCTGAATACTCAGACCACCATGTTCTAAGAAGCTAGCTTTGAGAAGGTCACTCTTGTGAATCCTTCAAATTGGAATTGTTCCATTTGGACAACTTCCACTCCTTTGCCATATTTGTTTTACAGTTACTTCCAAATAAAAATTTTCTTTCTTCACTTCAGGGAAAAAACTCGGCCTCATCTATAGCACAGGAGATTCTTTTGTCATACATACTGAGGAAAATAGTACAGGTAATTCTGTTAAAAATATTAAAAAAAAAATAACGAGCACAGCTATGGCCCAGTGGTTGCAACCTGCCTTCATGTGAAGAAGGTTCCAGGTTTAAACCTTGAGAGGTGCTTCCCCAAGTATTTGACCTTGCAATTCTTGCATCATTTCTTGAAGGAATGATTACTGGTGCTCAACCCAACATAATTCTCGATATTATAAGACTGAAGCATGCGAAATAGTAGTAAGAAAATAAACAGATGAAAACCTCACCGTAATAGTGTGATTCTTTAATAGAGGATGATCGAATGCTGGCTGTTTGTAAATATCAACACAATCAATAATGTCACCATCTTCACTCTGCAAACCTCACAAAATAGCTTTTTTCTTTCAATACCTTTTTCAGAATCATCATCAATAACAGTCGATCTTTTGATACTTAATAACGGAACACACTATAATCAGCACCAACCTGTATGGTCTTTAGCGCTTGTTTGTTTAGTTTTTCCAGAAGTTTCTCTACTTCTATTTCTGTTGGAATTCTAGTCCTTGATCCAGCCACTACAAACACCAGTAGGGCCAACAACATAAATCTAAAGCAACACTTACCACTGGGTAAGTGGTAAAAAATTTCTGTGGGGTTTATTGCTGTCATGATGGTTAAGGCAAAAGCTCTCATAGTTTCACCTGTATTCATGATCAAGAAGCAATTCAGAAAACTGAAAAAACAGATTCGTATTGCTTCCGATTCAAAAGATAAAAACCCCCAAATGGCCGCAAATCGGAGATATAAGATTCACCCTCACCCAAAGAAGAAAGAGTAAAGAAAGAACAAGAGGAGTATTGTACTACCTGCACTTGGTAGAAGAAACTAAGAAATTGGACTCTTAGAAGTGATGGACCAAATTAGGAGGTTTGCAGAATTGTACAAAAGAGTTGGCTTGGCAAATTAATAGCTATCTTGTGTTGCAATTTAGTGTTTCAAGACATACATGGCATGAGACAATTGAAGTTTACCCCCAGAGATTTAAAGCAGTATGCTTGCGTTTTTTTTCTAAAATATCAGAGAATTGAGTTGTTCTTGTTATTCTCCCACGCAATTAATGTGAGAGGATTCATTATTAATTTATAGAGATGGTTAATAGTGATGAGCATGTCGTTACAACAACCATGAGAAAGCTGGAAGTATGCAATGCTGGCTTGGCAACTTAGTCGTCTGCCACTCAACCAAGCCTCTTCTGCCACGTGGCAGGAGGGAACTTTTCTGTGCATGAAATGTACTCCCCTTGGCATTACTCTTTTTTGTGGTTACAACTTGCAGCAATCATGCGGATGATGTATTTGGGATGTAACAACTAATAACTTTAAATCAAGCCAAAAATAGCGTGACGTAATGAGCTTCATCTGGTCCGTGATTTAGTTATTTTGTAGTTATACTGAATCAGGGCAAATGACTGTGTATTGCAGCATTAATCAACAAAATACCAATTAAACAAGAAAGCTGAAACATATAAACGACGGCCACCCAAGCATCACAAGCAACAGAAGATACCAATTAAATCGACACAATGCAGTAACTTTATTAGATCGAATAGAATGGTTTACGAGTACCTACAAGATTCTAAGAAGAAATCGTTCGATAACCGCGAGGAATCATGCCAAGATCTCGGCTTTCTCGTTCTCCATCACACGGGCCAAAGGTAGAAGACGGAGAAGCTTGAGGTGGAGGTGGGAGGGGGGTGAAAGTTGAGAGAAAAGACAGGGCATGACGAATAATCGCAGAGTAGTCGACGAAGAAATTGTGGCGTAGGCTGCAGCATTGGCGATGGCGGCAGAGGGAGGAGGGGGGAAGGGAGGAACCAACGGACGAGAGAGGCAGAAGTTTGAGAGAATAAGGGTTCAGAGACGCAGCCACTAGAGATGGCCTCCGATAATTTTAGATGTAGGAGAGGGAGAGAGGACGAGAAATACGCTTGAGGGTTCGTTTGGGGGAGATATGTCGGTGCTATATGACGATTTCGGAAAAGCACTTATCTAGTATGCTGTAAGTTCATTTGGTTGGAATATATTAAATTATAGGATAGTTCGATGATTTTTGAGAATTATTTATTTAAAAAAATAATTATGAAGAAAATAAATTTTATCATATATTGGTGGAAATACTATTTTTTTAAAAAAAAGCATCAGAAAAATTACAATATCTAGTTAAAAATAATTTTATATAAAAATATTGCTGAGCCAACAATATTTTTGAATAAATAATTTAGATGATAATATTTTTTTTAATCCATCTGTTGGTCCCATCTATATAAACTTTATCAATATTGACTATTTTGAATATTAAAATATTTATTAATAAATATTATAAATAAAAATTTATTATTTAATAGGTTAATAATTTATAATAATATAATATTGATATAAATATATTAATATAATTACTATTAATTATATAATATAATTAATATAATATTAATATATAAGTGAGGATATTTGCATTAAGAAATAATATTTTTAAATTACCCCTACACGAATTTGAAGGTTTTATGTGGAGCGAGTTGAGTAAACATTACTAGAGGCCCTCAACATTATCCGTATTAATTATGGGTCCCTCTATAGGAAGATTGATACTGATTGCAAAGTGCATACCTAGGTCAAACAAAACCATTCAAAGATCCCCCAATATCTACCAAATAATTTATCTTTTCCTCTGCGGCAAGCTTCATGTTTAAGAACCAAATTGACTCCATACTGTTGAGCTAACATCTGCAAGACTGTAAATTTTTTTGCCGACACCTAGCTTGACTAAGAATTCTAATTGCAATGCCCGACATCATTAATTTAGGCTAGTGTCGTCACCCAGCTTACCAGCATCGATATTCATATCAACACTTCTATTACACTTTTTGTGTTAATATCAACAATTAATTTGCCTACAAGGACCTCAGTTTCCATACATCATCGGAACGTGCAAATCACTCGCAAAATAATGTTGGTAACGTTTGCCGACATGATCTTCTTGTTTACTAGAAAATTAAAGTTTATTAGACTTACTGATTGCTTTGCTGACAGCAGCTTTTTTATAAACAATTTGTTTCTATCCCTACAGACTAACAGGAACTTCAAATTTTGTGGCAGTCAATTTGTTGACCTTACCTTTACATTATTACAAAATCAAGTTACAAGAAAATACTATAAAATCAAATTTTTTATATTGGCAAACTAGTTTGTTGAAATTATCTTTCTCCAATCTAGGGCATGTGTATTGCCTGTATGACATATATCTGACAAAATTAGACAATAAAAAAAAAACATATTATATGGTGCATGGATAACTTTGATACAAGCAACTATTGTTTCATATATCTTTTTGGATTGTAAAACAAAATAATCAAAGATCCACATTTTCACTCATCATATCTAATACTATAATGATAAAAGTTTGTGCATGTAAATGGATGATGTGGCTCGCTATGTACATCTGCATAGCATGTTTACAACCATAAGAACCTATATAGTGGTCGTAAATTGGTTGTCATTTGAGGAAACACCATTTCTCAAAATTATAAGCATTTCACCTTTTTTTTTCCTCGTCTTTTTTTGGGGTGTGGAAGCTCGGGGACAACTCCCCTAATTGCAGACACTAAAGCTGCATCATAGCAGAATCAGCATACATGAGAAGATTAAGAGCAGCAGGATAGTTAGATTCCAAGAGTTCACCAAATCGATTTAATAAGATGTAGAAATTAGCCAGTATGTCTGCTGGTTGGTTTCGTTCTCACAGCATAAGAATGCATTCAAAGTAGAGCATGGTAACTTTAACAATAGCAATGCTCTGAAGAAGGGGAGTGCTGATAATGTGCAGATCTAATCCAAGATTTCACCCAATCTATTTAATAAGATGATACTTAGATATGTGCAAGCCTAAAGGTGCCAGCAGACAAGCGACGGGCCAAAGAATACAGTCCTTCATTCATCTAAACTCCTGCAAAGGAAACTAAAGACTTCCAACCTTCACAAATGTCCTCCTTTCAGTATTCAAGCAGAAGACTAACTAAAATGGAACTATTCTTGCCAATTGATGCCCACTAAAAAGAGTCACATAAAATCTGTGAACCCAGTCAAACTTCTATGACCACAATACATTAATAATCAGGAATACTACAGATTAATTAACCCTTGTAGTCTTATAAAATTTCAATTGTTTGCAAGTTTTTTTAAAAAAAATGCCTCCTGGAGCTGAGTAAAAGTCATAGAAAACATCCAGTATGCTAGAGTTCATAAGACATTTCACAATAGAACTGCTGCTGTTATAATTTCTGGTAAGCCCACATGCACGACTATCAACTTCATGACTTCTTTTCTCAAGAAAAAAAAATATATCACCCTCATAATTTTCCATTTTCCAGTCAAAATGAAATCCCTCAAGTCACATAACATAGTTGGTAAATCACCTGACCCTCCAAATTCAACATGTCTATGTCTATGATGCTAATAGAAACACTATTTAGTGAGATTCCAGTTACTGCACATATGGAGCTCTATTGCTGAACCAAATAGAGCTTACCAACCACATGCAGCAGAGCAACCACAGCAATAAATCCAATACTCATAAAAAGGACAGTATTAGGAGACATCTTGTGGCCTGTGGCATCATCAGTGTAGAACTGGAACATTGTGCTTGCACCACCTCCTGCAGCGCCGCCACCAGCAGATGACCGCCGCCTCCGTAAGCTTGCAGCTGCAGCTGCGCTCCCCCTGGGTGGTGCTTCAGCATTGGCAGACATCTTGCTTCTATCTTTAACATAAAAAGAAAAAGGAACATAAATGATATGCAAGATAACAAACAGAGATGTAATATAATCTTCAATTCCAAAGGCCGATGCAATTGCATGGTACAAGACCAAAAAAAAAAAGTGTTTTGTTGGATCGGATGCGGCAGAAAAGTTTGACGATATGCTGCACACTGTATCCTGGGTAAAGTTTTTCACATAGCAGGCTTAACCAAGGAATTATGGTTGGCTTAGAAATCTATGCCACAGAATTTATTACCTTGAGACCACTGCATTCAGATATAATAATCTTCAATATCTCCTCTCCTGTCATTTTGATGAATAAGTTGCAGGAAGTGCTACATCATCTTTCAGCACAACCATTTTCTTTAAAAATAAACAAGAGAAGACCAATTCCACAAGGACTTGTTTATCTGCAAATCAACTTCAATACAGCATTGAATGTTAATCTGTTTATTCCTACATCTATGGATATATGAACAACCATAAGGTATTGCTGACCGTAACAAGGCCTCTATGGAGCGGAAAACCAAGGAATGTTCATTCCTAACGAGTCCACTGTCATTTACAATCTCACTTTTATGAATGCTAACCATATAATCAGTCTGATGTCTTCCACAAGTGAAATCATCATATATCAATCAACCTGAAAAAGGGAACCGGCCAAACCAAACCTTCAAGGGTCAAATCTAGATCTAAATCTAAGGTCCAATGTGCCAACTCCTTTGCCATTTGCTTCCTGCAGCCACTGTAATAAGGATACTTGATGACCTCCTGACCAGATGATAAATGCAAAAAAAAGGCCACGAACTAATTTACCAATTGCAGTATAACTACAACGCTACACCAAGGATCAACTTTAAGCCATTATCTCTTCATTCTTGTCAAAAAAATGTCCTAACAGACAAAACTAGGGGGAATCCAATGGTTATTTTGCTTGTCATACAGTATGAATCAATAAAAATAGCTATGGGATGAGTCAGGCTTGGACCAAGGAACTCTATATTGGGGGGGTGGGGGCGCATGGGGACAGGGGTGCGGAGAGGGATGGTGAGAAAAGAAGAAAGAGTATATTAGCAAATATGGCCAACAAATGACTATAGATTTATGCAGAGGTGTCACCATCTGTCAAAACATTGTTAGTAAATTTGGCAAGTGGTGCATTGAGCATTCAGCGGTTGATTGGTGCCATCATATGAAATGGGTTCAACGTCCTATTTTGAAACCCGTGGAAGAAGAGGATGAATCGAAATATAGCTGCTATGCCAAAACAGGGTCGAATAAAGGAGCCAAGAATGTGAAGAAACAAGAATACATGGTAAAAAGATTGAGAAAATTTGATGAAAGTATAGGGATGCAACCAAGTTTGGCTAGGTCTGTGAAAGAGAGAAGTTTTGGACCTCAGATTTATCACCATTTAATGGGACATAGAGTCCTTGAATGAGTAGGAATCTAGGGAAATGCACATAATTTATTGTAGTTATTAACTGTTAAAATCACCAATTATCCGAAAAGTTTAAGCTTATAGGATGAGGTAGATTTATTTATATATTTTATATTTTCTTACACTTCCTCTCACTTGTGGGCCGGACTTTCCTTTAGTGAATGAGCCCAGCATGTGAAATTTTTAATAATAGAGTTAAAGAGTGCGGAGACAGAGTTCGAACTCAGGACCTCGATACGATGTTAAAATCACCAATTGTCCTAAAAGCTTAAGCTTATAGAATGAGGTAGATTTATTTATATATTTTATATTAACTAACCAGCTGCTTAAATAAATTAGAAGCAAATGAGCAGAGACATAAACACTATGTCGCACCGTAATATCCTTTCCGAATATGGAAATCGTAAGTGAGTGGGACTGATTAATCATTATATTTTCTCCTCGTGGTAAACGTGTATATAGAGTTTCATGTTGAAGCGACCTACGGTGGATAGAGCATGCATTAAAGGAGGGTTTTTGCGGTTTGGGTTGGGGGGGGGGGGGGGGGGGGCAAGGATTGAAATGAACGGGAAAGCTCCAGACCATGGTTGGCGGTATCATCTTGAACTATCTGGTTTAGGATGTACCCCCGCATCGGCTCTAACCCTGCAACTTAAGGATTAAAGTGTCCCCAAACGACAACAAGGGCTTTCAAGATCCCCCCCCCCCCCCCCCCCCCCCCCCCCGGGGGGTAAGGATTAACACTATGGGTAAGGATTAAAGTGTCCCCAAACGACAACAAGGGTTTTCAAGACGACCCCACCCCACCCCACCACCCCCGCGGGTGCCTCTGAACACTATGGGTAAGATATTAAAAATAAGGGATTGAAATCAGATGAACATAAAGAACAACTGTATACGGAATCAGCTGAACCAAAATCAAGAAGCCTCATCAATAGATTGGAGGTAGATAACTAAGTTCCATGTCATGACCCGACCCCTAACTCAGCTTAGGTGAGAATTCTGCTGCAGTGGATCAAAGTACCAGGAAATCTTTGAATATATCATCCCCATCAGCACATGCCAAAGGAAAAGCATCAACAAAGCCAAAAAGGAAAGAAAAAAAAAATAGAGACCTCAGCAAGATAACAGCAGAGTTCTCCTTACCATGGGGCAGTAACAAATCAAGAATCGTTGAAGCGATTCAATATAACTACGCTATAAAGATCTAAAAATAAACTATTCAGATCAGATATTGGAGGAGTTCGAAATCTAGGGCAAGATCTTCCACGTACCAAAACCCTAATAAAATTTTAATTTACACAAAAGAGAATAGAGATAAATATGTTCGATCCCCCGCATGGAGGGGCGGCAGAAAAGATCGAGATGAATGGCGTTGATATCAAGAACATACCTTGGGTTCTTCTCCGGCTGCCACTTGCAATGGGAATATCGCCCGAACCGACGAGATGCCAAACTAAGTCGGCATTTGATGCGCTTGGAATTATTAACGATCACGCTATTCATGCGTGCGATCTGCTGCTTTAGAACTCGAGCCGGTTCAACGACGTAACCATGCAGCCTCCACCTAAATTCGGATTATATTCGAAGCAATTTAAACTCACCCGGTTTATTGCAGACAAATCCACCTAAATTTAAACTGTGAAACATATCATACTGATTTCAAACCGTCGGTGTGATTGAGAGAGGCAAATTCAGACCTTATTATAATATACCATGCAAGCCTCCATCTAAATTCAAACTGGGAGGGCTTGGTGACTTGGCCCATGCAGCCACAGTCCTAAAAATCTCCAATACGGTACTCAAGGGAGATTTGAAAACTGTTATTAGTCAATTATCTAAACTGTCAATCTACCTCCATGGCTCTTACCCCATCTTAGAAGATTTGAGAAGGCTCATCCCCGCATTTGGGTCACTCAAGCTTAGCCATGAAGGCAAATAATACAACAAACTAGGTAGCCTCTTATATTGTGAACCATTTAGATTTTATCGTTTATATAATATGTTTTATGATGATGCTAATCACTATATTTATTCTAGTACTATGTAACCATGCCATCTTACCCCCAAAAAAGCTTAAATTATGCATATATTTTTTCAAAAAATATCACTACTATCAAACCTCTGCTGAGTTCACTTGACTAATTTGAGAGATAGGGATTAGTGTTGTACACAAAGGTCACTAATGTTAGCCGGGCCTTGCCAATCGCTCAACCAAATCAACTTTAGCGTCAAATTGTTGAGCAAAATCATGAGCCGGCGGGTGATGTCTAGCTTCTTCCTTTCCGAATCAAAACTTAATTCATATTTTTCTGTTTGGGCTCCTAACCTAACTTGATCTCGGTTTGAACCAATTGGCCCCAACCACATAGTTGTAAACTTCAAAATTGGATCAAGTCAGTGTTTGGCTGGTTGGGTTCGCAGCCGCGTTGGACCCGGTTGGATGGAGGGGCTGGGCTCGGGTTGATGCGGGACCGAAAGCTGACACTTGAGGATTACGAATATACGATTTTAAAGGCGGCGCGACCGAAACCGCAGGACGTCTTCGCCGGACTTGGAAAAACCCAAAATATTTACCGACCGAGCCCTTTAGAACACGCTTTGGTCTTCTCTTCTTCTCCCTCGCAAAGGGTTCCGTCGGAGATCATGAGTGCGTCTAGCTCCCCGTCGACGTGGCAGATCCCGGTCGACTTCACGATAACCAAGGCCCCTCTCGGCCTCACCGGAGCCGGCGACCTGACGGTCTACGATGCAAACGGGAACTTCGTATTCCGAATTAAACGATGTTCCAACTCCCATCCCCGCCGGATCAAAACCCTCTTCGACGCGATGGGCAATCCCTTGATCACCGTCGTCCACCACAACGTAAGCTTCTCTTTTCCCTTTTACATGCTTTGATGCTTTAACAAATGGAAAGAAAATCTCTTAGCTAACTTTTTATCTACGAAACTAACCAAATACTTCAAGTTTAACAAAAAAATAAATCATTAACTGTAGGCCTATAATTAATCCAAGCTCGAATCTGATCTATGGGCTCCAATTTAGGTTTTTAGGTTCAAACCGAGCTTTGGAGAGAAGAAGAAGAAGAAGAAGGAAAAAAAAAAAAAAGTCAACTTGAGCAGACTCAGTTAGTAACGTTTAAAACTGGCATGCTTGTGTATTTGAGTTGGCGTATAGTTTTTGGGGTTTTGATCTGCTATTCTCCTAGATACGTAATCCGATTTGTTCTTTTCATAATAAATGGCTGATGATGGGCGACTGGTTAACCAGGTGAAATAGGAAGGTTCCATCGCAATTTTCAAAACCTATGTCCTTTTTTAAAAAGTTATGCTTCTCTTTTTTCCTCGATCCTATTCTCGATTAGGATTCGTGTTTTGAAGAAGGCATGGGAAAAGCAAAGGAAGGAGGAGGAGGGTGGGGGCAAGGAGAGGTGAAAGCTAACACAAAGACGAAGGCTCCTATTTAAATAAGAAAATCTAACACCAGTAAGGACGAATGTCCTCTATCTAGACAATCATGGAAGTGTTTGATGCTGTAACCGAACTAGTCCTGCTTCATCCTGGAATCTCCTACTTTATCTAGAACACCATGCTGTTCCAACTCAAATCCGACTCCATTTTATTCCAACTAGAATAACACTGAGAAGAAAACTAGGAATAATACAAGGTTAACTAAATAGGTTATAATCCTTGTGTGAATTGACTTGCAATGACTTTCTACACTTTTGAGCACTTCAATGTTTCCTTCAATGAGATTCAGTTGGATCCAAGCTCATATTACACTTTATGAGAAATGTAGGCATGCGAAGAACTTGAAATCATGTTGGTAACAGTTTAATATTTGACTCCTCAAGCATAAATCCAGCATAATTCTTTTGATATCATCATGAGTTGAATTAGTCACCGATTTGGCATTCGTAGTTCTATTTTTGATGCTCAATTTTTTCCATATTTTTGGAGCAAAATTTTGTTGCTTAACTTTAATTCCACAATATTTTGTGTACTTGTATGCATCAATTGGTCCTCATTAATTGGCTGCCACACTTTCTTCGATCACATTGCATTTTTTTTTTGTGTTTTTTACATGAAAATTCATTGTGTGGTAGTAAGTAAATCAAATCCAGTTTCTCTTTGCACATTTACGTTCTATATCAGCCTTAGGGACAGCTTTGAAGTCTCACAACAAAAAAGAGAAATCATTATTGTAGTTTTGTTTCTGAAACATTTAAAGCAATCTTTTCATCCTTTTATTGTCTCGCCATCCATTATCAGGCGCGAAAAAAAAAAAAAAAGATTATCAGTGGAGCCAACATAAGTGCTGACCATACATATTCCAGAAGAAATAACAAATATATAATGAACAAATGAAAGGAAAGGGATGGTGCAACTGATGAAGTTGGTAAAGTCTCTTTGTGTTGATACAGGGGGCCTGAGACCTGGGTTTGATCCCACCTTCAGGGTGTGTTTGAGAAAATCCCACAGGACCCAATGGGGCACGGTGGACAGAGGATTTTTCAGGGAAGAAAGAAGTTCTCGTGGTAGCAGGAGAGGGAGAGTCCATGGGATTGTGCTTGCATGATCCCCATAAGATGAAAGAAAAGACCTCTTGAGGTCCTTTTTTTCATCTTGTGGGGATCGGGCCGCATGATGCCCCCATGCTTCCTTCTTCTCCCCCACTCTTGACATTCCTTCTTCACCGGCCCATCCTACTGGATTCAGCAAGATTTGTCTAAATTGTCCCAAACAGATCCTTGGTCTAATATTTGTCCAGGTTTGGACCATCGTAGTCCTCCTGCCTCTAGAAAAAAAAAGGAGTAATGGAAATGAAACAACAAATATATCAGCATTCATTATCATGAGTGTGATCCTTGTGGAGACATGTTTTACTTCCTGTTTGACGGCTTAGCAGCAAATTAGTTTGGTGATTCTCTATTTGACTGCTACAACTTAGAATAAAAAAACCTGTATCATGAAACCATATTCAACAAAAGACTTGCTGTACAATGCTAGGATGGTAACTCATTAATGTCTGGAGAGCTCCTTATACATGGAGATCTGATTATTATCTGCATCCACAAAATGGGAATGCCATTTCATGATTGTAAGTTCAAATTTGGCATGCATATCCAGATAAAGCTTTACTATGTTTTTTTTAAATATATTTTTTCTCTGCTTCATCTCAAACATCTTGAGCATATTTTTCTTGTAGGATGGCTGGCAAGCCTTCAGAGGGGACAACTATGAACGGAACGACTTAATTTTTACAGTGGAAAAGACATTGTATTCTCCCATTAAAACTGAGCTAGAAGTATTCTTGTCAGGCAGAAATCAAGGAGATCTAAAACCAAGTTTTAGACTAAAAGGCAATCCATTTCGGAGATCATGCACAATATTCAATGGAAATTCCATTTTTGCTCAGGTAATAAGGAAGGAATAAGCATCTTGGCTTTAACTCCCGTCATCTATGGCATGAGTAGTATTCTAGATTTATATGTTTGTACATTATGTTATCTGGGAACCAAATAATTTCTGTTCGGGTATGGAAACCAATAAATATCCATTGATTCATCACCTGGAGCGGATTTCATTTGATCCGGAACTAATTTGTGCTGTTTCTGAAACTGGCTTCAATCACTGAGGGAATAATGGATCTAATTCCCATACCCTGCATTTTTAAATTGACACACGAACTGTGAGATCAATATCGCATTAAATTTGAAAAGGGTAAAATAGTCAGACAGTAACTAAATGCTCATATTTTGTGCAGACAAGCCTTTTTTACAAGCTCCGGAAGGTCATCTATTCACGGCGCAAGTTTCGACTCACTGTTTATCCAGGAAATGATCCTGTTCTGGTCATGGCTATGCTTGTAGTTTTTTTTGGAGGTAGCTGACAGAGAGAATGGCAACAACTTTGATGCAGTTGTACAATAAACATTCCTCTGATCACTGCCTATGTAGCAACCAATATCAGTTGAATAGTAATGTATTAATTCTTCTCGTGAGACCAATATTTACCATTGATTTATATTGCAATAACAAGGCTGTAAAATCCTCATGGACTACATCTATATGTTCGCATACTCCAAAGCACCTCATCTCAAATTTTGGCCCTCTTATCCAATGCAGAGCGAGTGGGGATAGAACTTGGCAGAAAGTTACTTTGTTATGAGTCAAAATGTGTGCCTAACCTGCAGAAATTTGATCTGAAACATACACAAATGTGTAGATTTATCCCTGCAGTACTGAATTCATTCATAGATTCGTGATGAGTGAAACTGTGTTTTTTGTGTATATAAGATTCAGTTCACAGGGCATGGTTGCTGGAACGAACTGATGCTTAAACCACAAGTCAGTACTGAGAATCTATGTTTAAACGATTACGTAAAACATATACACAAGCAACATACTAGAGAGGAGACATCTATCACTATCTTTAAAGCAGTTGATATGACTGATCTACAGGAGCTGATGGACCCTGGATGCCACTAAGTGCTTCACGGTAGCTGGGGATTTGGGTGAAGCCTGGATGTCTTTATTTCTACCTCTCTCTCCTGAACTTTTCTGTATGCTTCAGTAGGTGTGAGGTCGGAGGTCAGGAGAAGGCGACAATACTGATGGTAGTGTTGTTGCTGTCCATGAGGTTGTGTTTTTGGCATCTACCTACATATATATCTGAGATCAATGTAGTTCTATTTACCGAAGCCGGGTTGTATACAGCCTTCTTTTTCAGAACAAGTGCCATAAACCTATAATCTACCACAGAGCTAAACTTTTTTAGTGCAAATGCTTAGCTAAACCTGGGCCACCATGCAATAAAAGCAATTAATTAGTTTCATCATTACCTTGATTCAACTGGGACCTCTCCAATATTTTTCTCAAAGAAGAAAAAGGAAAAAAAAAGAATGCAACACTGTTCTTGGAGTGCCCTGAAAGGTAAAAAAAATGGTAAAGCAATTATCTAATCCAAACAATTCTTGTAGAAATTTACCGAGGAAATATGTGGGAGCCTGTGATCTGGTGTCCAATTCTTGAAATATATCTGACTTTGTCCCTATAGAGTTTCACTTTTCTACCGCATTTTGATAGTAAGCATGCATCACAAAGACGGTAATGATCAGCTTGAGACAAGAGTTGGATGGGGGATACTTGAAATTTTGTCTCTGTCAGCAGAAATATACATAGTGTGTAGATGTGCATTACATTGTCAATATTGAGATTTATGTTTTAGAGCAAAAAGTTGGTATTCCAAGCATATCATTTTGCAGAATAATAGAAACAAAAACTTAAGGAGCCAAAAGTATGTAGTCTTAAGTCAAGATTTCAAACTATTGCTATTATTTTCTTAATAAGGCAAAGAAAATGACTTGAAGAGTAGGAATGAGTTGTTTTCAGAGTGTTCTAAATCAAGCCAATTGTCCATCCAACTTTAGTGGTCATTACATTTGCTCCATTTTAGTGGCTGGGGTTTATGGATAGCTATGTCTCCAAGAAACCAAGAAAGTTGCATAACCCTCAAACCGGCCCTTAAATTCTTGACTTTGAACTTACTACAAGTAGTCTGTTATAGCCACCTAAGGAAATGCTCTCGGGTCAAAGACTATATGTGAAGATTTCATGAATCTCTCATATCCAACATCTTTGGTAACGAAGTTATTTCTTCCGTGGAAACTTTATTTTGAAGAGAATCTTTTTGACATCAAGAAACTAAACTTGAAATATTACTATCACCATCACTAAAACGTCAGCAAGTAATATATCATATCTAATTCGTTTCTTGCTCTAGGCTAGCACGCATCTACTGTAATGTGCAGTTTTACATTATGATTTATGAAAGCTACAAGCCTTAGCAATTATCATCTTATATTTATGCATATGTTCTTGGATAAAGGAAGTTCATTTTAAATCCAAAACATTTTAGGAATCAAATATATTTTATTCCACTTTTCTGAAAGTTGACTGTTAGATTTGAAATAGAAAGATAGAAGATATCCATTTCCTCGAGAAAAGATGGAAGATACCTATAGAACCGATAATGATGATCAGTGAACTACTCGAAGGTTAAAAACTCAAGACATTGGATTCTATATCCATATAATTAAAGAGTTAAAGGCACCGTCCATGATCTGTGGATTTTAATTTGCAAATTTGTGTTATAATATGGTAGGTATCACTTGACAATACTGATTATTGCACTATTACAGTTTACTTCTTTTCGATTCATGCACTACTGTAATTTTCTACTAGTGAGTGGAAGCAAGTAATCCTACACACACACACACAAAAGGAGAGATGAGGAACAAGCATTGTAAAAATAATTAATAACAAATAAAAAGTTCATAGTTTTCTCAAAAATAATAGAAAAGTCAAAACTCTTAACCCTGGAATGGGATTATTAATTGTTGGACACATCAAAGACTAAAATATCAAGCTAAAAATAAAGTTACAAGCCTCCTTTTCTAAATACCATTCTTGCATGGGCAGCTTGAGCATCCAAACAGCTTCCCAAACATATTTTAGAGCTTAGCCATAGATGCCAAAAAAAACTTCCCTAGTAGAGCAACTGAAGATTTCCTCTAAATACGAGTTTTAGTAGTTTTAAAAACACCAATCAGAAGGCCATCATGGTATTACAGCTTTGAAACATTCTCTAGTTCAAAAAAAAAAAAAAAATCCTTGCAAAAAAGAAACGATGGTATGTAAATGATTGTGACAAAGGCCATGTTATGCAGTGAAAATCAATGTTGATTACTGAAGTATACTGACAAACATCCTTTAAGAATCTACCGAAAACACTTGTAGGAAATTTTCAGGAAGATATGCTAATTTTGGCTGACATAACCTCAAACCTGGTATACTTGTTCACTATCCTTGCTGGGGCTCCTCAAGAAGCTAGCTTACAGATGGATCTCATTATGATGGCCGTCCACTAAATGGCCCACATGATTGAGAGATTGGTTTAGAAAGTAAGTAGCAAGTAAATGAATGATGCAGTGATATTTCTGGGATCCCCTTTTTCTGAAACTTTTGGAACAGACAAACCTACCAACCTTCAGAACTACCAAATTGACGGAGCACGTTGCCAAAAAAGCATTTAGGGTGCAGGAATTAGTATTTCTTGTGATAACAAAGCTCTAAGCACAAAATCTTAAATTTTTATTTTCCTACAATGGACTTATTTCTGCAGACCTACCACTAAATAAACATCTTGTAGATAGACATATGATGTGATTAAAATGAGTGATGCCTGTTGAAAATTTGTAATGAACAGTGACAAAAGACATAACAATCGAAGAAGGAAAACCATAGTAGTGGATACTGTCCTTTCCATGTGCTCTTTTATGTGGTTTTGTTCTTCATTTGGCTTCCAGCTTATTGATCCAAGCAGACTGTGTTAGTTTATAAGAGCTCGTCAGCAACAATACTTTCACCACCAAACTTCCCTTCATTGCTAGGGCCAGAGACAGTAAACGCATTAGAAGCATTTCATGGACTTATGGACATTATTTTGATGAATTGAAAAACGAGGAATAGAATTTTGTTTGATAAGAAAGTTGAGAATTGTCCTAATATTGATTGACTCGAGTTTTTCTTTCCCATTGTGAGCTAAGTTTTGAGGTTAAAGTTTGAAAATATGTCACCTCCAGAGCCTGTGACTGAAGAAGCAAGGACTCATGATCCACACAGCTACTAAAACAGCTGCGAATTCACCTTTGCTCATAGTCAGTAGGAAGCCTTTGTCATCCATGCTGTGCTCTGTATAAATTAGATGAGTTTGGCTAGGTGGAGAAGCTGGGCACATGAAGAACTAGCTGACTCCACTCTCCTAGAAGAAGATGTGATAGATAGTAATGCACGTGCCCTGCTTCTCCACCTTGCACAACCCATCTTTCCACAACCTCTAGAGCATCAAGAAGCTCGACCTGCAACTAGAGATAGCAGTCCGCTCTCTCGTTTATATATAGGTGGATCAGACACTGGTCTGATTCCAACTTTTCGCTCTTACTCTTCTGACATTTTTTTTAGCTTGTTATTTTCATAAAGCAAGTGCCATGAAGGGTGGGAGAGGTGGCATGGAAGACACCAGCCTCTTTCAGAAACGTAGGGTCCATGACAACAATGTAGTGCGAAGGACATTGGTGACAACTGAGGGGCTATTTGGCAATCAAAAGCAAGAACAGTCACTTGATGGTGGGACTTGGGAGGTTTCATCTGAAGACGGTAACAGCACTAGTATGGTGGGTTCAAGCCAGCGAAGATGTACCTTGATGATATATAATAGTTTAAAGAGGACCGTTTCGATCATCTTATCATTAAATATCTTATAGCAAAACAATAGATATGTCCATCCTCTTACTGAAGAAAAAAAAAATGTAGTGCAGCAGTTTTTTTTTTAAGAATTACAGTGGGAATACCAGCTTCCCACGTTGACCTTCAGCAACTCTTCTCCGAGAAGAGGTGTGCCGAAACTGTCAGATATTTTTCCATATGAAACTCCTTGTTTGATAAATTGTTTGCAGCTATACATTTTCTAGGATTCTTCCTTATCTCAAACTGTCAGAGATATGCTTCCCTATGTCCTTCCTTATGTTACAATAGTTGTTTTAACATTTGAAGAGAAGCCAATACAACATCATCATCATCTACGTTGGGCTCTTCTGTGGTCGTGTCTGGCGTAGGTCTATAACCAAACGAAACCTCTCTCGTTCCGAAGGGCGGTACATGTGGAAAGAAGGAAGGTTCGGTTGGTAATTTTCAGTCGATGCAACGGGCGATCTCTCCTGTTTCCTAGCGATCAGCAGCTCCCAGCTTCGAGTGCAAGCTGACTTGGTGGCGGTGCCTGGTTGTTTTCTAAGACAGTGACTAAAGCAAGCAACGCGTCTGACATTAGAGGAATAAAGCACAAGAAACTTTTGGACCACGGCTAGCAATGTACTGGTATGACAGTGATCGAACCCGCCGTGATTTCATATCTGACACGTGAATGGAGACCCACCATGGACACGCGGGAGTGATTCACCTCAGTCTGGACCACTCCTAAATGAGGTGGCCCTAAACTTACTTCAATTGCTCCAAGTTCCTTCTTATGAAGGGCATAGAGTTCTACATTTTTCTCCGAACTATGACGTTAAGATTCTCATAAACAGGTCAGGTAAAGCAGGTTGGTCGACGCATGAGCTGTTCTTTTCAGTTAGGTTTCCAATGCAGAATGCTGCAATTGATGTTATGCACTGCAGTTTCCATCTGCATTAGGAAAGTGGTTGAGCTCCCGTCCTTTACTTCTTGTGTCTTCGATCGGAGCCGCCACGGAGTCCTTTGCCGACCATGATGCAGTCCTTCGTCATCATCACTGCAAGGACCTTGTCCTTCGTCATCATCACTGCAAGGACCTTGTTGTGAGGTGTCATTGCATTTGCTATAAGCCTAAAACCGACCTTTCTACGGCAGACGAGCACATAGCAAGCATTTTCAAATGCTTTGAATTTGAAAAAGTGTCAATGGTGGGGTCCAGACAAAGAGGATGAAAACGGCAGATTTGAATTCAGATAAGAATGGGGATTATAGCAATCCTTTGATTTTTACTTCCAGATCATAAGAGATTCCCGCTCCCTCCTCTATAGGGCCAAGGGATCCCAAAAGAGTAGAGGAGGGATGACGAGAGGTCCTCAAGTTCTCATGATGAGAAGCTCCTATATATAAAGAGGCTCTCAAGCTCTAATGACCACCTCGCTGTCCAACTCCTCTTCTGCAACTGTCTTAAGCGCCACCTTCTCTCTGCACGGGATATGCATCCTTGGAGACTAGGACGTGTATCATTAGAGACTAGGACACGTATTCTTGAAGGTTGCCTTGCCGTGCCATCTGAGATATGAGCGAGCACCTTGCGCACGGGACGGACGACCGCCAACCAGAAGGACAACCATAATTAGACCAATTAGGATGAGCTCAGAAGGCTGAGCTACCTAGATGAGACTGAACTACCGAGATGAGGCTAAGCTAGTCGATTTGAGGCTAAGCTGCCATGCTGAAAGACCGAGATACTATGTTGAAGGCTGAGCTACCGCACCACTATGCTGAGGCCGACCAATCTAGACAGAGCAATCCAGGCCGAGCAATTTAGACCGAGCAATCTAGACTATTCTAATCTTTTCTCTTTTTATTGCTCATTGTCATTCGAAAGCCCTGCTTGACTTAACTATTAGAGAGTCCGGACGGAGCCGATCCGAGTGGAGTCAATCCAGTGAACCTTCCTTTTCTTTTTTTGAGCAGATTAGCAACTCTCTACAGCTTGATCGGCGCCCTTTAGGCCACTATAGCCGGGCAGGATTTTGACATAAGCAATATCAATGGATGGATAAAACCTTGGTAAAAAGTATAGCACTCCTTTCCTCCGGAGAGAATTAATTCACTAAAAATTTATTACCATGATAAGGTTGTTGGAGCCGTTGTTTCTATTCTCTCCTGGTTCCGATAGATGGAAGGCTCCTGACGCGCCAGCTTTTCTCTAGTGTGAGAACCGAAGTCCCAGGCCCCTCCTTATTTCTTCCCATCAAACTTACCCAACAACAGGGTGGCAAACCCTTCAGTTGTTCTTCTCCGAACACTAATTTAGTGTTCAGTGTCCTGGAAGGACGGATGACCTCCAATTGATCAGAAGGTGACTCCTAGAAGATGCTCGAAGAGTCGCGAAAGCTTTTATTTGGGCCTGCGTCGATTTGCAAGTAGCAGATCATCATCATTGCAAGAAGATTCTCATAATGAGGCATCTTTAGAAGCATTCGGTGGACAATTAGGCTTAAATATATGCAAGATGTAGAACAGAGCAAAGCATGTACGTGTGGCTGAGTTAATTCATCTAACCAATGCTGGTTGGTGCTGGTGGAAGCCACGATTCTTTTGGGACAATGCAGGTGGTCTTTTTGATTTAGCCTCAATTGTAACTTGCAATCGTGCCGCTTCAAAATGGATTTTTACGTAGGAGATTGGCTCCATTTTGAATAAGTGTCATGGGACTACGTAAAATGATGATTAAATAATTAGAAGCGCAGTTAGCCATGGAGTTAGTGGTGAGCAAAGTGGTAATTTAATTCGGTGACGCCGATTTGGTGCAAGTAATCATTACAAGAGAAAGAGAGGCAGGAAGGCTGGTACCAAAAGATGGTGCTAACCTCTTTTGGGTAATGGATTTGTCCCATATTCCAATATCAATGAACCAGGGGCTAGAAAATTGGATTCAAGTGGAAATGAGAGGCTTTTAATGGAGAATGTTCCATCTATCAACATCTTTCCCATCTGCATGGCTCCACGCACTCTGTTTTCTCCCGTCCTTTATCTCTATATAGAAATCGAGAACACTAAATATCTCTCAGAGAACTGTAACATTTCGGAGAATCCAAGCACAAATTTGTCAGAGGTTGCTTTAAAGAATGTTTGTGATGCTGTGCAAGTTACCGCAGGAATGAGAAGGAAGGAGGAAGAAAAAGAAAAATACTAAGCGTGGACTGTGCCCTGTTTTTTCCAAAGATATCATAGCTTAGATTCTAACTGGAAGTTCCGAGCACTGATTCTTGTTCTTGTACAGCATATTGGATCTTTCAGAATTCCAAGAGACACCCACTATATTTGAGTGCTCGAGGTTTCTTAGTCCAATAGTTGGCAGCTACCATCTTCGCTGCTTGCAACCGAGGACCAAGCAATGCAATTATTTGATTAAGAAATGTTTGAGATGTCAAAGCAGCGACAATGGCTTGTAGAGAATAGTCTTGATAGCAAAATGTGGAAGTGCTTGGAAGGTTGGACCAAAAAAGATATCCAAACAACTTGTAAGCAGGCAGAGAAAACCAATTAGAGACTGGTTACTGGTGGTTTCGCTAAGTTTCTGCTACATACAAGACAAAATAATTTGTTGGACCAAAATCTTTCAAAGATTGTCCGGTATAATTACTGCAGTTAATGTTGCAAACTTGGATGATTAAGGTCTGTCGCATAGGCAGAGTACAGGTATGGGAGAATTCTCAACATATAGCAAATTAAACCACTGTATTTTTCATCCCAATTAGGGCTGTGTGATTATTAATAATGTGTAATCAGTCACTACAACATAGAAAGGCTTTCTTATTGAGATTATTGCAGAAGAGGATCAAAGATCACCATCCAGGAGAGACACCGGGACAAATTCTCATGGCATATGTAGCTACAAGCTTACAGACCCCCTCCTTCTCTCTCTTCCTTTCTCTTCATTTTTTCGGCGAGAAAGCCCTTCTTCTTCTTCTTCTTCTTCTTCTTCTTCTTCTTCATCATCATCATCATCGATACATGGTATTCAAGGCTTGAAATTCTTCTTCCTCTTTGGTGGTCAAGGCTTCAGATTTGGAAACAAAGAGATATGTGTATTATAATTTTCTTTTAAATTTTCAGGTGTTCTTTTACTTATTTCCTCCACTTTGGAAAAATCAAATGAATAATTATTTCACATGCCCATGTTGAATCAATATACAAAGCTGAAATTGTAGTTGATTTGGACTGAACAGAAAAATAATAATACATAAATTGATTGACCGCAATGTTTGATTGACTGCAATGTTTGATTGACCGCAATGTTTGAGGAAATCACTGTAGACTTATGGGAAATTTTAAAATACTTGTGTAAAACTAATTTCCAAACCATTTAAAATTCTGCGGTAAAAAAAAGAAGCTAAACCTTGTGAACTCATTCATGGATCAAAAAGAAGCATAGTTTCTAAAATAATGAGATGCTAAAACAAAGCTAATTTTGGTAATATTTGGCTTTGCAAAGTGCAGATGCTGGGATTTGTTTTGGACTCATACAGGACTGGTCTCAGCAAATGCGATGCACATCCTATAATCAGTCCTTAAGTAGCACAATGATCCCATAAATCATCATTACTCATAGAAGATATTAATATACTTCAAACTTCAGTTTATCTACTTGAAAACTAGTGGTAAGAATGTGCATGAGAAAAAGCATTTGATGGCGACTTAATTTTATTAAAATTTTCACCTTTGGCTAAAGAACTATATTAATCAAGATTTGCCTACTAGAGACGAGAATATACGTTTGAGCGTGGAAATGTCTGGAGCGCGTGGCACGAATAGAAAGCTTTTTAATAATAGACAAAGCAAAGGTGATTTATGCATAAACCTAACTACAAATCTGTCTGCTCTCTCGGTTGCCTAAATCAGTTTCTTTTTTTTTTTGGTAGTTTATTTATTATTTATTTATTTTTTTTGGTGAAAACCGTATTTCATATAGTTCTAACTTGAGTACATCCAGCCTTTTGGTAATTTGTCGCCGCAATCAGTTCAAACTTAACAATGCACATTTTACAATAGCGATGCATAATATTCGTGTCCTATAAGGGCTTTTGTGTAAAAACAGTTTTATTGAATACAACCGTCTGCAAACAAAGGACCACCTAAATTTTCGCTTTGAAAATTGGAATAGGTATTTTTCACAGAAGACCCCTTACAAGTTACAACGTCCATCACGTTTATGCGGTGAAGCTCCAATATTATACATATTTGTAGCATAAGGTGGATTTAAACTGAAGAGTCCCGGAACACAAGATGCCGACATTAGTATAAAATTAAGATTTTTACAGATAAACCCTTGTAGGCCTCCGTATTAGACTGGTAGATTAGTTCACGCGTAATGGCCCGGCTCCCGGCTTCGTCGTGTGGGTCGCGCGAAGGCTTTCGTTCTTACGGTGTTGAAGAAGATTTGAGTTTCTGAGAACGGAGTTCGGAGACGCTGATCCCGTTTGGAGGGCTCCAGATCGATCTCGGTTTCCGAGAGGCCGAGGCATCTCCTCGCGTTCTCTCGAATCCCGACTCCCGGAGGAAGAACCCTAGGATGAGCTCCAGGCCCCCAAATCTCACCTTCAAGCTCGTTCTCCTCGGCGACGGTAACTTCGATCTCTTCTCTTTGCCATCTTTCTTTCCTTCCTTCGAATGTCATATGCATCTACCGATCCGTTTCCTGGATCGCTCTTTGTTGTTCAGAATGAAGAGCTTCATGTTTGTAATCCTGTCTGCTTTTGTATCGTTTCTTGAGAATATGTTGATAACTGTACTCGAGGATTGAATTCAGTTAGGTTTCCTCGCGCTATAGTTTGATATTTGAAGGGATGAAGATTTGGGTAGAAAAAATAGAAATTTGATAGGTTTTGATGAGTTTACTGGGAATATATTCGCGCAACTCATTCGAGGTGGGATCTCCGGCAGGGATGTTAACTTATTCTGGTTGGGTTTTGCCTTAATTGGCACTCTGTTAGAAATTGGCGGATGTACGTCCCATCACTGGTTGTTGTTAGCCATAATTGGTTTCATGTACACGTTGGTATGGTGCTGAAGCATGTATAGTTTTGCATATTATGCATTCAAGGGTTGCAAGCTGCATTACTAAGAAATTCTGTAGATGATGAATAGTAAATTTGTTATAGGATACAAGCTGCCCCCAGTTTCAATTTCATATCTGCATTTACTGTGAAAATATTGCTTATTCTTGTTAAAAATTATAGCTTTTAAAAAAAATGTCAAATTTGGGATGCTTTCCTTTTTATTTTTATAAAAGATTTCTTCCGGCTACACGATTTCATTTAATTAGCAATCAGTTTACAGTAAAAAAGTTAATAATTTACTTTTCTATCTTTTGATTCATTTCCACTACAGATTTTTTCACTCACCATCCAGTCTAGAGAAGTTAGAACCGTGTTGAGATTCCTCATGTTCACTGATTAAACCTTTACTTAAAATTTTCAAACTGTTGTGCTTTAAGAACCTCTTCAACAGTTTGGCCATAGGATCTATATTTTTTATGCAAGGTTTATATCCAAAATTTGTCAATTTTCTTTTAATCCTACGTAACTGATAATGGGTTTTATATTTGTTTTCTCCAGGTCGAGTTGGGAAAACCTCTCTTGTATTGCGATATGTAAATAATGTTTTCTCTGAAAAACAACAAGCTACAGTGCAAGCTTCATATTTAACAAAACGCCTTGTTATTGAAGGTGTGCCTATTACCTTGTCTATATGGGTGCGTTGTCTTCTCTTTTTATCCTTGTACTGGTTGATTTCTGTGAACTCCTTTACCCTTTAATGGTTGGAAATTAAAATCTGATTTCAATTTCTTAGAGCTGATTGTTCATGCTTATATTAAGATCAGTGACATAATTTTTTGACTATATCTTATTCCAACTCATATTGAACTTAACTCCTCAGAGAATATCCTACACTATATATTGAATGTAAGGCATAAATAAAGATAAAGAATCATGTGGTCATTTTGATTGCTTATCACTTTCCAGTTGCGAATGAGGTTGTTTGTTGTAAAACCTTTTCTGCATAGCTTCATCCAAGTAGTTGCACGTAGATCTTTTTTCAACCGAATGTTGGCAATCGTTCATTGGTGAAGATGGGGGAAGATGTAGCTCTCCCTATTAGACCTGATACTTTAGATCAACTCATAAAGAACAAAAGTTTCCTGGACCTTAAAAGGTACAAGAGTAGTTATAAAAAAAAAAAGAAACTTACTAGCCAAAACGTAACATATAAACTGCAAACCTAGGTGAAATTACTATGAACTGCAAATTGTTAACAAAGAGTGTTCTTTTTTTACTTATATGCTATTCCCAGAATTTAAGGAAAAAGTGATATATGTAGCAATAGATATCTCACCTTATAAATGATTATTATAATGTGCTGTGATTGCTGATCAGACATAGCAATGCATAAATGGATAAGGGAGCTTGATAATTAAATGTTATCTATATCTCAATGATTACTTCGATTCAAATTTCACTGCTTTTTTGGAATCTTTTCCTGCACTATTTGTGTTGACAAACGCAAAGAATTCCATGCAGGCCTCTGTTACTTGGAGTTTAATCATTTGGATCACAATCCTGGGTTTTTTCACTCTTCTACCAAGTTCAAGTCTAACTATTCTGATAATTTATGCTTTTTGAATATTTGCTCAAATTGTTATCTGATTATTATTATGTTACTGTCTAGATTCTCATCATACAAAGTCATTAACTTTACACTCATTAGACAATTTGGTGGTGAAAATTTGGTATGTGTCATAATTTCGAGAAAGACCTGAAAGTTGAAATGGTTTTGCATTTTTGTATATCCTTCCAAAAGTTAACCGTTTCATTACTTTTTGTGTTTTTTTTCCAATAACCAATCACAACTAAGGATCTGGTTACATTGACGGCAGTAGTTCGAAACATCTTATATGATACTGATTGGACAATCTTGGCTCAAGTCAATGCTATTTGGGTTTAAAGACCTGGCCATATGCATGTGGGTGGAATAATGAATAATGTAATGCATAACCAATAATGTAACTCATTGAACTTAACTGAATGATTTTGGCTCTATGTATCCTTTCCGCATTAGCCTTTTCTTTTCTTTTCTTTTCTTTTTTTGGTTAGCATTTCAAGCGGTGTTTCTTCCAACCTTTCCTTACTTTTTCCTTCTTGATCTTCTTGCTTCTGATATCATATCTGATCTTAGCACTTATCTTTTGTACATGCACTTTTGAATTTTTGTGGCATTTGAAAGCAAATGACTTTTTGCATCAGATTTTGGATCTTTGGTTTGTCCTTAATAGTTGTTATTTTAAAATCATAGCAATCAATCTTTAAACTTATGCTAGTATGGATATATGTGTGTGTGTATAGACTTCAATGTTGAAGCATTTTCTTCATGCAGGATACTGCTGGACAGGAGCGATTTCATGCATTAGGTCCTATATACTATCGGGATGCAGATGGTCTGTATCCAACCTCATCTAGTCAGTTCTGTCTTATTGATGTAGTTATTGCATTTGTAAGGAACCTCAAACTTACATTTGTGATTTTTGATGATTATGAATGACTAAGACAATGCCCTTTATTTGTGACTGCAGCAGCTCTTTTGGTATATGACATCACAGACAATGATACTTTTGTTCGAGTAAGGAAATGGGTTAAAGAACTTCAACAGATGGCTTCCAAGAATATAATCATGGCAATAGCTGCAAATAAAAGTGATTTAGTTAGGTCAAAGAAGTTTGATCTTCAAGAAGCTGAAAGGTCAGTAAAACAAATGGAAATCCATAATGCTCCTTGATAGTACAATAGATACAAGGCCATATAGCTTTTTTATACATTTGGTATTCTATATTAATACTCAATTGCTATATGAGATGGACATCATTAAACTTGATATATTAACATATTCAGCAAGGTTTTAAATCCCTAGGACGGATGTCCCCATTTCTCCATGTAATGGGGTTGCTCGCTAGCCCGCCCTGTCCCACCAGCCATCTCAGTAGGTACCTTCCATCTCTCTCCCTTTCTTTCCGTTCTTTCTTTCTTTCTTTTTTTCTTTGTTTGTTTCCTTTTCTTCTTTCTTTCCTACCTTTCTTTTTCTTTTCCTTATTTCCTTTCTTTCTTTTTCTTCTTTATTTTTTCTTCCTTCCTTTCCTTTTCTTCTTCCCTCCTTCCATTCTTTTACTTTTTCTTCTTCTTGCTCTCCTTTCTTCCTTTCCTTCCCTTCTTTCTTTTTCTTCTCCCTTCATCTATTTCTTTCTTTCCTTTTTCTTTTTCTCTCTTTCCTTTCTTTCTTTCCTCTTTCTTCTTCTTTTCCGGTGTGGATGGATTCTCGCCCGCGGTCCATTTTTCTCTCAAGAATGGGACCGGACGGCTGGGATGCCCCCAAACCCACCAGAATTGAAATAATTGATATCAAGAGCACTATTTGGTGCATACATCTTAGGTGCACTCAAAATTATTGGGCTTCAGTATTTTACATGTTGCAGCAAGCAGACATTCATACAGGTCAAGTTGTGTGTGATATAGTAATAAAGTCATCATTCATTTTTGTTCCTGATTTGCTTCTCTTGTAAAATTATTAGGATATAATTTTGATGAGCATTCCTCTCTCTCTTCTCTCTCTCTCTCTCTCTCTCTCTCTCTCGTCTCCCTGCCCCTTCCTCCTCTTTCTAAAACATGATTCTTCTACTGGCTGTAATTGGAAATCAGATTTGTAAAATCAGCCTCAAACATATTTGATGAGGCTTCACTTAATTATATTTGTTTTAAAGTGCTATTCAGATGTCCCATTCCTGTTCTCCCAGAGGTTTCATTGGTACTGATCTTCCCAGATAATCGCGTCCACCACCACTAAAAAATGTTTTTTCCTATTAAAATAGATTTTGGCCATGATTTGCCTTGTTCAACCGTGGACAGGAATCACCTAAAACAGCTGCAATCAACTTTTATAACAAGAAATTATGGAAATAACTATGAAATAGTGGTGTCATTATTTGATTATGTCATTGTTCGCAGAATAAAACATTAATTTCTGATTTGACATGGAAATTGGAATATAATATGTATTGTTGTACTTGAAATGTGAAATGTCAGGTAATGACTGATGTTCTCGTTATACAACTGTATTTAATAAATGCAGATTATATGTATATGTATATATATATATATATACACATACATACATAAATATACACACATGTACACACACACATATGTATATATATAGAGAGAGAGAGAGAGGGAGCTGGACATGGCTACACTCGAGTTGATTTTCATGTAGATCTGGTCAGGTCTAAATTGGATAATGGGAGTCCTACATCGATGTTTCGAGCTGTTAGATATGTTCTATTATCTCTAAACTACTTACATACTGAAAATCATATGATTTAGAGATGCTTAGCCTATGCATCAAATGATTAAAAAAAATAATTTAGTATAATTTAGATTGTCTATTTTTGGACCACTTGATGCATAGACTAGGCATCTTCAAATCACGTGATTTTTGGTATGCAAGCAATTTAGAGGTAGTATATCACAATCAATGGCTCGGATCGTCGATGCGGGACTTCCATAATCCTATATAGACCTAACCAATCTGAGTAGAGATCCACTTGACTGTAGCTCTATCTAGCTTCCTCTCTCTCTCTCTCTCTCTCTCTCTCTCTCTATCTATCTATCTATATATATATATATAATGGGAGTCTATAAAACTTTTGAGACTTATTATAATTTACATTAGCTTGAACCATGGCATTTACTGTGTTGGATCAGTTGCTAAATGCATATTGTCTCTGTAAAAATTTCAGCATTTGTTTGCATTTGTATAAGGGGACTTAGAATGACCCTTTCAACTCTCTTGGTGGGAAATATGGTATTTAACCATGAAATCTAATGTTATACAGTGCAACCAGAACTTATCGAAATCTTAGGATATGGCGCTCTCTTTGTATAGAATTCAAGTCTGTAGTTTGCAATGCACCACTAGTGCCGGTGAATGATTAGAATGGAAAATTTATTAGAAACATTGGAATTATCTTCAAGGAGGTAGACTGATCATCAACTCATTTATCACTTCTTATAACTATATATTATTCATTTATCTGTCAAATTTACCAATTGATCGGTGTCAGGTGGCAAAAACTTAAAGCTTGCTGCTAATTAATCTTCAAGTTGATCTGTAGAAGGGACTCTGTGGCCATCTTGAGAGGTTTTTTGCCTGGATGCTCAAGACAAATATTGAAGCATATAATTCTAGCTAATTTTAACTCTTTAAACAAGAGTATTCAGAGATGAGGATATATATGAAACTTCAGAGGGTCAGGTTTTATATGCCAGTGCTAGACTTTAGCATGGATTGGTACCCTTGGCTGAGTCTGTGAATTCTGAGCTCAACCTATCTGACTTGGAAGTGACTCAATGACTGCAATGCACTGTATCAATGGATTCATTTGATTCGCCTATCTCATAACCTTCTTCTTTGTGATATTTGTCTTATTCTTTGTTCATTAGAAAGTTTCCATGTCACCTGAATTTACCATGATGAAAATCAGTCAGTGGATTGGATGGCTTGAAGGGGTTCTTGATGGATGCTGTTTTCTGTGGTGGTGCAGTCCTACAGTTTGATATTTCTCCTCGTCCAGGGACTTTTATGGATGTGTTTTTTTTTGTACATTTTGAGGCTTTGCCTCTCATGGTAAAAGAGGACGGTTATATTATTTGTTCAAGCTCCTTCCAATCTATGCTTTTGTATTCTTACCGTAGTGCACCTGGTTTTTCTTGTTGTTTATATCCCAAAAATTCAAATCTATTCGCTGTTCCTCTTCAGTTATTTTTAGATTCTAACAGTCTATATTTATCTCTTTAGTTTGTTTGGTTGTCCCTGATCTGCATCAAAGGTCTTATTGTCAAATTGTGTGATGAGTTCGTATTTAATTTGAGTTTTCCTCAGAGCTAAACAATGTCAATATAGTTCATCTGGAAACCGCTAAATAAAGTTTGTTTTGTGCAATTTGTATATAGTAGTCATCTGCTTTTAAGTTCAGAGTATAAAGACTTCATTCTTCCTTTAAAATACCTTACTGAGCTAGTTTGTTTATGTCCCTTGCAGTTTTGCAGCAGCAATTGGGCCAAGACTTTTCCTCACATCTGCAAAATCTGGGACTGGAGTAGAGGAAGTCTTCCTTGATATTGCAACACGTGAGTTTCAATTTTGACAAGAACTTGATGTTTGTAATCAGGGGCGGCCCAATGCATTTGGGGGCCTAGGGCGAACTCACTAAATGAGGCCTTTTTTAAAATAATAATAATAATAATAATAATAAATTTTTAATAAGTATAAAATACTTTAAAAATTTATTTAAAAATAATCCGTCTAGCTTTTTGAGATGCAAAATTACTAATCAAACTTTTGTACTCAAGATTCATTAAAATATTATTTTCAATCGATAATATAGCTAATCCATTTAATCTTTCTTGTGACATAGTTGACCGCAAATAAGTTTTTATCAACTTTAATTTTGAAAAACTTCTTTCAGCAGAAGCAACTGTTACAGGTATTGTTAACAATATCCTATAAGCAATGAATGCATTTGGAAAAGAATCTGTTTTTTTAATAAAACTTAAAGTATCAATAGGGGTACTAGTTTCTATTTGTAAAACTTCTTTTAAAACATTTAACTCCGAAAACAGATCAAGACCATCAATATCAGAATATTCACCGTGCTTTAAAAAGTTTTCAAGATTAAGACAACACTTTTTCAAATTCTCTTCATTCAAAGATTTTAACTTTCTAAAATTAAACAAAAAACCAAAAACATCTTCATATATGGTGAATTGTTCAAACCTATTTTGAATTGAAGAAATAGCTTGATCTACTATATATAAAAAGTAATCAATTCTAAAAGATTCTTCAGCTGATCTTGTTGTTTCATCATTACTATTTTCATCAAATTGTTTTTTTCTACGGATCACACGTTTTTCACGAAATATAGGTTCTATTTCCATTTCATTTGCAATTTCTTTAGATGAATTCAAAGCATTCATGAATCCATTTTTCCTATAACTTTTCAAATAAGAAAGAAGATTTTTTAATTGATCTATAGCAACATCAATATGCATGTCTTCAGATTGTAAGTTCTTACTAACTGAATTAACAGCAAACAATATATCGTACCATATATTCATGCCTAACAAGAATTCAAAATTTTCAATCTCATATGTAGCTAAACATATAGCCTCACTCTTTATTTTAGGATCTTCACTAGTTTCCGCTAATTGAACTAATGCATCTTTTATTTTAGGAGCTTGATGTTTAATTGCTTTGACACTTTCAATACGACTTTCCCAACGTGTCTGTGACAAAGGTTTAAGAGTTAATGTAGATACATTATCTTGTAAAATTTTCCATCGTTTTGTAGAAGAAGAAAATAAGGTATAAATTCGTTGTATTACTCCAAAAAAAGATATAGCCTTAGGACATGAGTTAGCAGTATCACATAATACTAAATTTAAGTTATGACATCCACATGGTGTGTAAAATGCTCTAGAATTTATATCTAATAATCTTTTTTGTACACCTTGATGTTTTCCTTTCATATTAGACCCGTTGTCATACCCTTGTCCTCTTATATCATTAATATCAAGTTTATATTTTTCTATTATATTTATAAGTGCAACAAAAAGGCCTTTTCCAGAGGTATCATCTACTTCTAAAAATTCTAAAAAATATTCTTCTATTTTTACTGGACTTGTTGAAGTATCTACACATCTTAAAACTAGGGTCATTTGTTCTTGATGGCTTGCATCAGGAGTGCAATCAAGTATTACAGAAAAGTATTTTACTTCTTTAATCTTTTTAATTATTATAGTTTTAATTTCAGATGCTAACATTTGAATCAATTCATTTTGAATCTTATGACCTAAATAATGATTGTGAATTTCACCATGTTGAATACGTCGAATATGTTCTTGCATTACTGGATCAAATTCTGCAATCATTTCAATAAGACTTAAAAAATTTCCATTATTGTTTTGATAAATCTTTTCATTCTTTCCCCGAAATGCTAAATTATTTTTTGCAAGATTTTTTACGACAGCAATAATTCTCAATAATACTTTTTTCCAATGATCTTTCTCTTGGTTTATTTGTTCTTGGAGACTTTTATCAATTGTCTTATTTTTCAATAATCTCACTTCTAAATTAATCCATTTATTCATGCTAGTAATATGTTCATTAGTTATTTCATGATTTTTGATCATAATACCTAGATTTTTCCAATTCCTAGTTCCTTCATTGACTAAGTGACTCGTGTTAGGTGTTGAATCAAATAATTTACAACAAAAACAATATACTCTATCCAATTCCTTCGAATACACTAACCATCTTCTATCATATTTTTCACCATTAGGTAATTTACGAATGTAATGTAGCGTAGAGAAGTGCCTATTATTTTCATCCTTAGGAAAATGAAGATCATAATCTCTAATTGGACCTCTTTCTACTAATAGATCTCTCAACCTTGTATCGATTTGCTTCCATTGACCAGGATCTTATATATTTGTAGAAATAGAACTAATTTCATTAAGCTCTACACTATTCTTATTTATCCTATCTTCATCTAATTTCTCATTATGTTCTTCACCATGAATATGGTTGTCAATCTCATTTTGTTTCATTCCTTTCATGTCATCTTTTAGCTCTATTTCAGGTGCTTGTTTAGTTGTTAATTCCTGAGTTGAACTTGATGTAGTGTTTTGTTTGTTTGTCATAACAAATTTATCTAGAGCTCCTTTTTGAGATTGAATGAGTTTTTCGATTTTTCTTTTTTTTTTAAGTTTTTCATATCCACATTCATATTTTCTATTAGACATTTGAATATAAAAATTATATTACCAAACAAAACAATTAAGATAATTACTACAAACAAATTAAAATATAAAAGAGAAAAAATAGAAGAGAAAAATTGTAACAAAATTATAGAAATTGCAATAAAATTAGGAAAATTAAACACTGGATGTCGAAAATATAATCAAACAACAAAAGGAGGGTTAGAAGGATCACACCATATGCTGTGCAGCTTGTGCTAGTGCTACAGTGCCACTAGGCCCACCACCCACAGTCCCACTGAGTCACTGTCAGTGTCACAGACTGACAGTCTCTCAGTCTCAGTGAGACGGACGGGAGGGCTGAGGGGACGGCCGGGCCCGCCGGGGTGACGGGTCACGGGACAACGGGAGCCGGGGCCGGGGAGGGAGGCGAGGAGGTCACGCTCACGCCGTCTGCCGTCACGGCCTCACGCCTCACGGGAGCCGGGGCCGGGGGCGGGCGAGGAGCGGAGGAGGTCACGGGCTCACGGCTCACGGGAGTGACGGACTGACGGCACAGGCCGCGGGCGGGGTCCGGGGACTGGGAGGCGCTCAGGTGGAGGAGACGACCTCGCCGGCTCGCTGGATTGAGCCGGACGGGCCAACGGGCGACGGGGTCACGGCCTCACGAGAGCCGGGGGCCCGAGAGGCGGGAAGGAGGCAAGGAGCCGAGGAGGTCGCGGGCGGCGGGACCGCCTGGATGCCGGGGAGGCGGGGACGGTCGCGGGATGCCGGGGCCCGAGGAGGCGGGGAGGCGGACTGGCGGAGGCGCGGCCACGCGGGGGGAGGCGAGGAGGAGACGAGTAGACGACCCAGGCGGCAGCTGGCAGGCAGTCACACCTTCACGGCTTCACCTTCACGGAACAGTCGAACAGAGACACAGAGTAGAAGAGGATTGAGGAAATAGGAATGAGGAGCAGAGGAGGAGTGGAGGAGTGGAGCAGGATGAAGATTTTAAAGAGAGCCAGAGGGCAGAGAGGAATGATGGGCGATGGCATCATGGCCGATGGGAATATGGGATCGGATTAAGCCATTGAGGAGGAGTGGACAGTGGAGCACCCGGCGACCTGCGTCTTGTCGAGGTAGCCGTTGGCTCCTGCCGTCCTGCGGGCTGCGGCCTTACCCTCTGATGTAGTCTGTAGGTAGCTACTAGCTAGGAGCGGGAGCTGGGAGGGTAGAGCGTAGGATGCCGTCGCGGGGCCTTCTCTCGAGCCGGGGCCTTGGGCGACCGCCTAGGTCGCCTAAGGCTTGGGCCGCCCCTGTTTGTAATACAAACATAACTTTGGCAAAATGTTGCTGACAAATTTTCCATCTGATGAGAAAATTTGGAAAAAAGATCTCGCATATATTTATGTTTCTTAAGTTTAGTTCACTATGTCATATTGAAGATACCTTCTTGACATTATCAAGCTACTTTGAGCATTATTTAATTTTTTTAGGTAATCTGTCTAGCTTATTGCTTAAATTTTGCTTTTCGTGGATATAACTAAATAGAAAAAGGCCAAACTTGCCAATCATTCTCATTTTCATGGCATTTGTCTTGATGACAAGATTTTTCTCTACATTTGGCAGCCGGGATCTGAAGTGCTTCACACAAAAATTTGTGGTCGAATCTCTCTCCTTGATAGCCATTTTTAACCATTTTGTGCTTCTCAGCTAAATCACATTTAGCCAATTTTGGAAAACATCAGTGCTAGGTGATCTAGAACTGATATTTAGTGTTTCTTTGGTCAGAAAAGAACAGTACATTCTGAATTAAATGAAACATTCCATCCGAACTTTTCAACCGTGTCTGCAAAGAAACCTCGTCTCATATGACATTATGAATAGGTGGGCAATCATCTAATCTGAAGGATTGTCTACCAGGAGCCACAGATCAGCTATTTTCTAGTTTCAAGTAAAAATAATAGATTAAAACAGGCATAGGATTTATTGTAAAGGAACAGTTAAAGACATTCAACTTGTGAGATTTGGGTGTGATTTATTATTCACGAAGAAGTGTTGGGGTTGTTCAGGTTTTCGATGAGAAATAGATTATCAGGCAACCATGTTCAACATTTTGTGACTATGAATTTGACATGTTCCTTTTTTAATTCACCAAATGGAACAGCATCTGTGTACCTTGACTGTTGCTGTTGATTCACTATTCTGCAGGGTAGTGTACTCTCATCTGTGTCACTCTTGCAGGATTATTGCAAAAGAAGAAAAACAGTGCTGAGGGCTTGTCCCCTGCTCCACCAAGAAAAGGGATTCTTATTGTAGATGAACCAGAGAAAGAACCCCCACCAAAGTGCTGTTCATAGCATTTATATGCAATAATCCATCAGATTATTTACAGGTATACCAGTGGATGCAAAATGCTTCTATTTTTGTTAATCCGATTAGCAAAACTGTCATTGCATGGCAGACATGCCAGCAGTTCTGTTAATTTGCTCCATTTTGTAGTGGTTGTGCAGTAGTGTGTCGATGTCCGCCATCTGTCTGTAATTGCTTGATAATCCTGAAAATGACTTAGGATGCCTTTGTTATTTAAACTGTCAATTGGGATAGCAAAAGGAGTTCGGTTTCCCAAATGATGATTCACCAGTCATCATCAAAATCTTTTTTTTTTTCTGCTTCATCATATCCCCAAATTTTAGGCATAGATGCAATTCATTTCGGAATTGATGGTTCATATCACATGCATCCAAAAATCAGTAAGATTTCCTTTCTTGCTGCAAGATTCAGACCATGACAGTAGACTTATCATGGGAAGAAAGTTACCCGTAAGTCGAAAGTAGTTGTCGATTCATGAATATGGCCATCATAAGTTATGTAGAAAATAATAGCTTGGACAGAATGATCTTATTAATGCTCCTATTTCTTGCAGGTAGTTGGTCATGTTTCATATAGGCATATAGCGATGAAGTTTTAAAATGCAATTAACCCTACACCTCGCAAAGAGAGAAATATCAGTTTGAATAGCAATCTTTGGACTGGTGTAGAATGGCAGCAGTTCTCAAAGTGGCCACAAATTTTTCAGTTTACTATCTTGAGGTTTATCACCATCAAAAGGGTTTATGCTGAAATTTATCCATTTGTATATACATTGCAATGTGCAAACACATATGCTGGGGTGTATATGTAGATCACTTGAGCTTTTCTATTTTCTCGTTTAGTGTTGAGCTTGCTTAATAGTCCCTTAGCTCTTATGGCATAGTTACTGATGGAAAAAAAAAAAGTTTCGGCGGGTCTTCCTTTTGGCTAAAATTACTTGCAAAATTGAGGCGGACGCACCACCACTGCATCTGTTATACCTCTACCATTATCACCACTGCCACCACCTTGTCGTCGCACCAGTAGCATCTCTATGCCATCATCATCTCTATCATTGTCTTGGTTATTATTATCATCATTATAAGATATATTTGACTTTAAAATAAAATAAATTTTTTATTTTTTTATTCTAAAAATATGAAATATAAAATAGACTGCAAGAGGTATCTTAACTTTCTTTTCCGCGTCTAGATTGCTTATAAGTCCGTAACGCTGCCTACGGAGATAAAAAGGGTTGGTAGGTCTCGTCGAATTCAATCATCGGACGATTAAAATTAAATTGTTGAGAGAATGTAATTTTTAGCTCTGCAGTTACCTCGGCGTTGCAATTTCATGGCAACCTTAGTTTCGAGATGTCAGGTCCGATTCACTGTATTGCCGGACCTCAGGACGAACAGCATAATGCTCACCTCGTTGGCTAATGTGGTTCGGCACCTGAGATGGATCAACACCTGATGTGAATTAAGACCGCCATCCGTGCCAAGCTGTCTCCCTTCTGATTTGCACGGTCGGTGTACGTGTCACCGCACGTGCCATCCATCTCGTAATACATCGCACGCACCGCCTCAAAATTCCGCGCGGCTTGCACGCGCCTTGGGCTAGCGGCCGGACCCAAAAGGGGCCATCGGCTAATAGTAT
Organism: Phoenix dactylifera; assembly: GCF_009389715.1. Taxonomy (NCBI): domain Eukaryota; kingdom Viridiplantae; phylum Streptophyta; class Magnoliopsida; order Arecales; family Arecaceae; genus Phoenix; species Phoenix dactylifera. The sequence continues at coordinate 4,481,846 of NC_052394.1, read as the reverse complement.
CCCGATGTAATCCCGAGGATAGGGCCAGGTCCCCATTCCCCGGCTCCAAGGGATATATTTCACTGGGCCGGGCTTCCAAGGTCGTGTCTTCGAAAACCTGTTGTTGTTTTTTTTTTTGTTCGGCCCCTCCTCCAAACGGACCAAACCCCAACATCGTTCCTCGCTCCCCTCCCCCTCTCTCTCGCGCGCCAAGAAGAGAAGCCAGCCCGACTATTCTAGGGTTTCGGCCATTCGGCGCAGTTCGCATAGAAGAGCTTGGAGTGGAGAATGAGGAAACAAAAGGGAGAAGGTGGGAGGAGCAAGAACCGGCCTTCTAGCAGC